>NC_068429.1:42374229-42674229 GCF_023373465.1 Oncorhynchus keta
TTAAATCAGACAAGGTCAAAGCTACTGTAGCATCATTTACTGTATGATCCTCTGCTTCATGGTTCCTATCGAGAGCACAGGATTTCTCAGTTCAAGCACCTAATTTTGGACGCAGTTAAGAGAAACAGGTTCATCTTTATTAAATATTAATTTCTAAATGCAACTACCCTGAAATAGGGTGTAGTATTAATCCTTAGAAAGCTGTTGCAGGCATGGGTCCTTTTGGTGTCTGTGTGAGATTAGATACTGCGTGGTACTTACTGAGAGAGGAGTGTGTGTGCTCAGCCCCTTTCTATCCTGCTGTGTTTTCTGTCAAAATCCCTTATCAATGGCTCTCAGGTTTTGGGAGGAAAAATGAAACTCTCCGTCCTGAATAAGCAACAAATTGTGTGGATGTGCGTGCGTGCGTGCGTGAGTGTGTGTGCATGGTGCGCGTGGAGTGTGTCCGTGTGTGCTGAGTGCGAGTGAGTGAAAGAGTGCGAGAGAGAGTGCGAGAGAGAGAGGGTAGAGAGAGTAGAGAGAGAAAGTGAGAGCAGGCATTTCAAGACAGACTCCAGGTGATGTTCTTCTATGTCGTAGGAAGTTGGTTCTCCACGGCATCCATGTGGCAGCCATACAGCTAACGGCTCGACCCAAAATAGTTCAATGACACAGTCACGCCTCTTGGTGGCATTGTGGAGTTACTCTCCTCTTGTACACGGCTCTGTTACTCCTGGGGGTGACACTATATGCTGCAGTCACTGGTTGAGGTGCAGCAGCCTGGCAAACTTTACCAGACGTCTCCAGTTAGAGCAACCCACCTAACATCCTGTTAAATGTCTGTCCTAAAGGACACGTACGGAGACACTGGCTTTTTGGGGCTGGGAAAAAAACAAATACAACAACCTGTCACCTAACCTGAGTAAATATCAACAACGTCACCCCAGGCAGGGCAGCCAGGTCACCCGGGATACAAGTCAGTAGTATGTCGGGAGATGACGTTGAAACCGGCCACTAGGGGCAACAGTGAGCGCTGTCACCTTCAAGTCGGTTTCGGTTTTGCTAGGGCGTTGTGGACTGGCATAAGCATCTGCCTCGAATTCCAAAGGAAACTGATATTTTTTGTTTTAAGCCTCTCCCAAACCTTAACCCCTTACCGTAACCATTCAGAGTTAATGCCTAACCTTAAGAATTTAGAGTTAATGCCTAAACTTAACCCAAACAATAAAAATTCATAGTTAATGCCTAGACTTAACCTTAAATACGTTGAAATTTGACATTTGGTACAACTTCGAAATTTGACGTTTGAGAAACATGGATGAACGTCTAATTCTGGCATGGGAGGTGGTAGGGCAGGGACCCTGTGTGTGTGTGTGTGTGTGTGTGTGTGTGTGTGTGTGTGTGTGTGTGTGTGTGTGTGTGTGTGTGTGTGTGTGTGTGTGTGTGTGTGTGTGTGTGTGTGTGTGTGTGTGCGTGTGTGCGTGTGTGTGTGTGTGTGTGTGCGTGTGTGTGTGTGGTTGTGCGTGCGTGTGTCTAAATATCAACGTCCCCCCCAGCCAGCCAGTCTGCAGTGGGTTCACAGAGAGAGGTCTGATTGATTCACCCCTGCCAAGCATTGAAATATTATATAATCATGATTGGCATTCACGCTCAATTAGTTTTATGGTGGTGTTGCCAATTAGTTTGATTACTGTGATGACCTTATATAAATTGTTCCTTCGGGCAGGCTGTGTTGCTACTGGTTGGTAAAACCTAAGTGGTCTAACGGTCTGGAACACACATCCCCATCAATCAACTTCATTACGACAGTACTGCATTCATACTTGTGTGTCTTATGTACTGTTCATGGATCAATCTGCATGAATGTAATTTGTTACGGGGGGCGGGGGGATAAAGTTACCCCATTTATATTGCAATGTAAATGAGCCTCATGAGCCTCATATCTATATTAAAATAGAAATAGGTCACTTTATGCTCTGACTGTTCCTCTCCTTTTGGAATGTAATGTCTTGAGGTGCTCCTAATTGATCTGCTGCTGTTCTTATCCTCAAGGGACATGACTTGTTATGACATCACGCACCTTTACACGGCATGACTCCTGCTCTGTGTACGTTTTTTTCTGCCTCTACCTCCTCCATATTAATGGGAAGAGTTTTGTATGTGTGTGAGTGTGTTTGTGAGTGTGTGAGTGTGTGTGTGTGGGGGGTGTATGTTCATGCTTGCACGTGTGTGTGGTCTTGTCGGCATAAGTGTGTACGCCCGTGTGTGTGTGTGTGTGTGTGTGTGTGTACGCGTGTTTGTGTGAGTCTCGGGAGGGGAGGGAGAGGGGAATGGATTAAAGCGTGGTGCATGAATAGATTTTTATGCATCAAAGTGTCTGCCGGCTGTCTCCACTCCAGAGGTCAGATCAATTTGTTACCGTGGTAACTGCAGAGAGGGTCTTGCTTTCAACCCAGCGCCTTGATCAGGCTCAGTAGTCGCACGCCGCCTCGCGCCACGGAGTGCCGGTATTCTTTGCTTTGATGGTGCAATTAGCGTGGCTGGGTGACACTTGTGTGGGGTAAACCAAATGGCACCGACAGCTTAGTGGAGGATCTATCAGGGCATAGGATCTATCAGGGCATCAACATACAGTCAAGCTGTGAAGTCCGCATGGGATACAGACATCACTATGGAGTCGAGCCCTCTCTGTCTCAGGGGGAGATGGATGGAGATGCGGCCACACGGTGATTGTTAGTAACTGAGCTGCATGTGAGCAGTTATTTAGAGCATCTGTGATCTATTGCTGGAGCTCATAAAGTCACACTGATCTTAAGTGATCCGCGGGGGGCAAACATTATAGGCTGAGGATTGAAATACGGCACGTTCTTTACCACTGGATTGTTCACAATGACGACAGCGGTGGCATTTGAAATACTTAGCGCTTGTATCGTATCAGCGTGCTGTTTGCTGTCCTTTCAACAGTCGGCGGGTATACCTGTACATTCCTGTCATTTCTTTCATAGAAGCAAGATAAAAGTGGCCAACAGTCACAGGGTTATTCTTCCCTTGCCTTCGTCAACTGTCACTGTTGGAGCTCAATTGGACTAGACGACTAGAGTGAATGGTCTAAGAATGAGACCCATTGTGTCTAGAATAAGTCTGTCCCTCTCACAGCACTCACAGGTGAGAGTATACCGCTTCTTAGTCTTGGTTTCAATGAGAGTGACAGATCTACAACTCACAGTACTATGTGGATTTGGTACGGGTCGCCGAGCGCGCAGCGTTAAGCCTTGAGACAATTAAGACGTGGATTGTGCATGTCAAAATCAAATCAAATCAAGTTGTATTTGTCACATGCGCCGAATGCAACAGGTGTAGTAGACCTTACCATGAAATGCTTACTTACAAGCCCTTAACCAACAATGCTGTTTTAAGAAAATAAGAGTTAAGAAAATATTTACTAAATAAACTAAAGTAAAAAATGCAAAATACAACAAAAATGGGGTACCGGTTCCTGAGTCAATGTTCGGGGGAACGGGTTAGTCGAGGTAATGTGTACGTGTAGGTAGGGGTAAAGTGACTATGCATAGATAATAAACAGTGAGTAGCAGCAGTGTAAAAACAAGGGAGTGGGGGGGTTGTCAATGCAAATAGTCCGGGTGGCCATTTGATTAATTGTTCAGCAGTCTTATGGCTTAGGGATAGAAGCTGATAAGGAGCCTTTTGGACCTAGACTTGGCGCCCCAGTGATGTACTGGGTCGTACGCACAACCCTGTAGCGCCTTATGGTCGGATGTCGAGCAGTTGCCATACCAGAGAATTTTATTTTATTTTACTTTGATAAACTGGAAAGTCTACAAAACTTAGTCCAGGGGGAAAAGGCATTGTCGTGCCCTCTTCATGTCTGTGTTGGTACTTTTGGACCATGGTAGTTTGTTGGTGATGTGGACACCAAGGAACTCTTGACCCGTTCCACTACAGCCCCGTCGATGTGAATGGGGGCGTGTTTGCCCCTCCTTTTCCGATAGTCCACGATCATCGCCTTTGTCTTGCTCAAGTTGAGATGTTGTTGTCCTGCCAGGTCTCTGACCTCCTCCCTATAGGCTGTCTCATTGCTATCGGTGATCAGGCCAACCACCGTTGTGTTGTCAGCAAACTGAATGATGGTGTTAGAGTCGTGCTTCGCCACACAGTCGTGGGTGAACAGGAAGTACAGGAGGGAACTAAGCACGCACCCCTGAGGTTCCACCGCGTTGAGGATCAGCGTGGCAGATGTGTTGTTGCTTACCCTTACCATCTGGGGGGTGGCCCGCCAGGAAGTCCAGAATCCAGATGCAGAGGGAGGTGTTTGTTCCAATGGTCCTTAGCGTAGTGATGAGCTTTGAGAGCACTATGGTGTTGAGCGCTGTGCAGTAGTCAATTAGCAGAATTCTCACATAGGTGTTCCATTTGTCCAGGTGGGAAATGGCAGAGTGGAGTGTGATTGAGATTGCGCCATCTGTGGATCTGCTTGCTGGGGCGGTATGCGAATTGGAGGGGGTCTAGTTCTGTTGCACATTTTGATCCTATAATGAGATGTTCCCTCTGGAACCCTAGCTGTGGGTTATTTCTTAAATTGCACCCTATTCCCTATATGCTTCCTATCGGCCCAGGTCAAAAGCAGTGCACTACATAGGGAAGAGGGTTCCATTTGGGAGGCATATTTCATCCCAGTGGTATCCTGTGGTATCTTGACAATTCTCTGCCAGCTAATTGTCAGCTAATTTATGCTGCTTTGACATATGGATATGGATCAGAAGCTTTCACATTTTAATATCTGCTACTCTCTCTCTCTCTCTCTCTCTCTGTTTTCTCTCATTCTCTCTTGGTCTTGACCCCCCCAACACCTCTCTCTCTCTCTCCCTCTCTCTCTCTCTCTCTTCTCTCTCTCTCTCTCTCTCTCTCTCTCTCTCTCTCTCTCTCTCTCTCTCTCTCTCTCACTCTCTCTCTATGCAGGAGCCACGATGTCAGCTTTTTAGAGCAAATAGTTATGCAGAAAGTTGTGAGTCATTTATTATTAAAAGCTTTTAAATCCCCAGCACATCATTCTCATTACTCATCAGCAGGTAGACTGGCCAGGATTATTTTACTATCATTGTCATCAGTAGAACATTCTCACTCAGTGTCTTCTTGTTTAGAGAATGTTTCACTTCTCCATCACTCTATTCTATTGTTCTGCTTTCACTCACTCACTCACTCACTCACTCACTCACTCACTCACTCACTCACTCACTCACTCACTCACTCACTCACTCACTCACTCACTCACTCACTCACTCACTCACTCACTCACTCACTCACTCACTCACTTTAATAATGAGACTACAAAGGATTAATAAACTGAACATTAAGAAGGCACTCCATAAGAGTGCAATTATTTGCCAAAGATCTGAGCTTTCCTCTGAGGGTTTTATGTTTGTGGTAAAGAGTGATTCGGGGCTGACCTTTGCCTCCTAGCGGAGATGAGGCAGAGTGTCTTGGGTAAGAGGTGACCTTTGCAGAACAAATTGTAGCGTCTCAGCAGTGTGAGCTGAAAGCATTCGTGGGTGTCTGACACCTTCCTCGGCTGAGGTGTGTGAGTGTGTGTCTGATGCTTGTGTGTGTGTGTGTATGTGTGTGTGTGTGTGTGTGTGTGTGTGTTTGTGTGTCTGTTTGTGTGTGTGTATGTGTGTGTATGTTTCCGTCGGTGTGTGTTTGTCTGAGGAGTGATTGTGTATGTATGTGCCCTCAGATCCTCAAAAAGGTCTACAGCTGCACCATTGAGAGCATCTTGACTGGCTGCATCACCGCTTGGTATGGTAACTGCTTGGCATCCGACTACAAGATACCACAGAGGGTAGTGCGTATGGCCCAGTACATCACTGAGCCCCGAGCTCCATGCCATCCAGGCCATCTATACCAGGCGGTGTCAGAGGAAGGCCCTAAAAATTGTCAAAGACTTCAGCCATTCAATTCATAGACTGTACTCTCTGCTACCGCATGGCAAGCAGTACCAATGCAAGTCTGAAACCTGAACAGCTTCTACCCCAAGACATAAAACTGCTAAATAGTTAACCAAATAGCTACCCGGACTATCTGCATTGACCCTTTTCGCACTAACTATTTTGACTCATCACATACGTTGTTTCTACTGAATATTATCTATCCCGTTGCCTAGTCGGGGCCTCTCTCAGCCTTCTCTGTTTCTCCATCTATCTGTCTTTCTCTCTCTCTCCTTCCCTTCCTCTCTCTCACTTGAAGTTTACTTGGGGGTCCATACCGTGAAAAGAAAATGTTGATTCAATGTACAAAATGTACAACGCAACCAGATGCAAATAGGGAGTTTGCTCAAACTGGCTGCTTTACAATTGTATGTTGAATCAAGTGTTGTTTTATTTTACTAGAGCGTGCCCGGTCCAGTGGTGGGTACTGGTTGTATATGGTATTTTATGTGGCTGCAGGATGGGTAACATTTTACTGTGAGTCACACACAGCGCTAGGCTAGCATGGCGGGCTGGATGCGACCCAAACCTGCCTCCAATGTGGTACTGGGTCTAATGGGTAGTGTGGTGGCGTGGCGGCATGGTGTGGACTCATAGAGGGGCCCGAGACATTTCTCTAATTGCTCTCTGTGGAAAAAAAGCCTCCTCAGACACACTAATGAGAGTCTAGGGAGTCAGATGCCTCTTGATGTCGGATGCCTCCCGAAGCACAAAGAACACATATTCTAATGTCTCCAAAAAGAACCAGAAAACACACTTATGTGAGAGGGGTTCAATCCCGGGACCCATTACGGGAGCTCTTACTGTGTCGATAATTGGAAGGTAGGTGTATGGGGCTGCTTTTCGTCAGATCCTGTAATCAGTCAAGTATGCATAGTAACTTTGGGGGGTACTACTCTACTCTTAACCGCTTGATTTGCATTTACTGCTATCCAGGAACTTCTTTGAGGCTTTTCACTTTTCATAGTGTTTAGTCAAGCAATCAGACAGACACGTTTGTTGTTAGAACACAGACGCTGAGGAGTTTCTTAGCGAGGAGGTACAGTACTCAATGTTTCAGATGCAGCAAACTCAAACTTCATGCCCTAATTATTATATTTGCTAGCAGAGAGACTTCCGCTGTTTTTTTCTTTCTTGTCTCATTTGAATTTTTGTCTGAATAGCGACGGCTTGACAGTGCTAATTGTGATTGAAGATACCGATTCTGTTCAAGGCTGATGTCAGACCGATGTTAGAAAGCAGACAATACGATTAAGCTTTCAACTCCCGACATAAAAACAGAACTTTTCACTTGTCATATAATCAAATCACATTCTATTTGTATCTGTTTTGCAAAGCCCTAATTCTTGTACACTTCACAAAGGAACTAGGTCTGAAATCCTTCAAGCAAACCAAGGACCAGAGAGGACAGGCAGCGTCCTGTGAGGATAAACTCTGTTTGATATTTGTATGTTTTTAATGGTCAGACGATCAGTTGTCCGTTCAGGGACTGTCTGCACTTTTGTCAGTTGATGGAAATGTAGTGTTTGGAAGATTCCATTGGCACCTGTAGTGCTTTTCAGAGTTGAACTAAGGAGAGATTTAAAACCATGACAGTGTTTGAGGCGAATAGGGAGGACTTTCGAAGAGGATGGGGCATTGTGTCATGTCTACAGTTCTAGGCGGCGGAGGGTACATTAGTCTGGCTTGTTGCCCTCTAGACCTCTGAGGCTAAAATTGTACATGTGTATTCTATTCTACCCATTCAGAGTACTCCATTTGAACATTCCAAAGTCCATTCTTTTGGGGGGATTCTATTCTGACTGCTCTGATGCGGTCCATTTTATCCATATATTCAGCTCTAAGTGTGCCGTCCATTCCAGTCAGGGTATTATGTCCTAACAGAGCTATCTAATCTCATTGTAGTTCCGAAGCTACAGACCTGGACTGCAGCCCAGACAGAGAGCTGGCTGGTTGGCGGTCGGACAAACAGTCTCTCTCTCTCCAGCCAGGAGACTTCATCCGTACCCATCGTCTCTGTGCCCAACCTCTCTCTCTCTCTCTCTCTCTCTGTCTCTCTCTCTCTCTTCCTCTCCTGATCAGTCAGCAACTTATCTGTCCCACACACCCGCCCAGCCTGCCTTCACTGTCTTCACAGGCCGAATAACCCCTCCTACTTCACTGAAGGACGGCAACTTTAGAAACACAGGCAAGAGTCTTTATGAGTCCAATAAAGTCAAAACTTCCTTCTGAACAGATGCCATAGCTAGCTTATCTGGGGAGGGGAAACGGCTGCGTTGTGATGCAGTAGCCAGTGTGATTGTAAGGAGGCTTCGTCATATAAAATAACTCCATCCAGATCCCTGGAGACCAGTGATAATAACACACGCGCATGTAGATTTGTACAGTCGAGGACCAAAATAAGTACTTTAGATAACCATCCCGATCATATTCAGATTGAAGAAGAGCCATCCCCACCATAAGACAGTTTCAAAACACTTACTTCTTGTGCAGATTTCCCTCTCTTTACTACACATACAGTGCCTTCGGGAAGAATTCAGACCCCTTGACTTTTTCCACATTTGGGTACATTACAACCTTATTCGAACATTGATTAAATAGTTATTTTTCCTCATCAATCTACACACAATACCCCATAATGAAAAAAATGAAGTAAATACATATCACATTTACATAAGTATGGTGAACCTTCACCCCAGTCTGAGGTCCTGAGCACTCTGGAGCAGGTATTCATCAAGGATCTCTCTGTACTTTGCTCCATTCATCTTTGCCACGATCCTGACTAGTCTCCCTGCCGCTGAAAAACATCCCCACAGCATGATGCTTCCACCACCATGCTTCACTGTAGGGATGGTGCCAGGATTCCTCCAGACGTGATGTTTGGCATTCAGGCCAAAGAGTTCAATCTTGGTTTCATCAGACCAGAGAATCTTGTTTCTCATGGTCTGAGAGTCCTTTAGGTACCTTTTGGCAAACTCCAAGCGGGCTGTCATGTACCTTTTACTGAGGAGTGGCTTCCGTCTGGCCACTCTACCATAAAGTCCTGATTGTTGGAGTGCTGCAGAGATGGTTGTCCTTCTGGGAGTTTCTCCCATCTCCACAGAGGTACTCTAGAGCTCTGTCAGAGTGACCATTGGGTTCTTGGTCACCTCCCTGCCCAAGGCCCTTCTCCCCCGATTGCTCAGTTTGGCCAGGCGGCCAGCTCTAGGAAGAGTCTTGGTGGTTCCAAACGTCTTCCATTTAAGAATTATGGAGGCCACAGTTTTCTTGGGGACCTTCAATGGTGCAGAAATGTTTTGGTACCCTTCCACAGATCTGGGCCTCAACACAATCCTGTCTCGGAGCTCTATGGACAATTCCTTCAACCTCATGGCTTGGTTTTTGCTCTGACATGCACTGTCAACTGTGAGACCTTATATAGACAGGTGTGTGCCTTTCCAAATCATGTCCAATCAATTGAATTTACCACAGGTAAAGTTGTAGAAACATTTCAAGGATGATCAATGGAAACAGGATGTACCTGAGCTCAATTACAAGTCTAATAGGTCTGTGGCCAACAGCTGCATTAAGTAATGCAGTGCATCTCCTCATGGATTGCACCAGATTTGCCAGTTCTTGCTGTGAGATTGTTACCCCACTCTTCCACCAAGGCACCTGCCAGTTCCCGGACATTTCTGGGGGGAATGGCCCTAGCCCTCACCCTCTGATCCAACAGGTCCCCGACGTACTCAATGGGTATTGAGATCCGGGCTCTTCACTGGTCATGGCAGAACACTGACATTCCTGACTTGAAGGAAATCACGCACAGAACGAGTAGTATGGCTGGTGGGATTGTCATGCTGGAGGGTCATGTCAGGATGAGCCTGCAGGAAGGGTACCACATGAGGGAGGAGGATGTCTTCCCTGTCACGCACAGCGTTGAGATTGCCTGCAATGACAACCTGTTCAGTCCGATGATGCTGTGACACACCACCCCAGACCATGACGGACCCTCCACCTCCAAATCGATCCGCTCCGGAGTACAGGCCTCGGTGTAATACTCATTCCTTCGACAATATCCACGAATCCACCATCACCCCTGGTGAGACAAAACCCCGATTTTTTGCCAGTCCTGTCTGGTCCAGCGACGGTGGGTTTGTGCCCATAGGCGACGTTGTTGACGGTGCTGTCTGGTGAGGACCTGCGTTACAACAGGCCTACAAGCCCTCAGTCCAGCCTAGTCTCAGCCAATTGTGGACAGTCTGAGCACTGATGGAGGGATTGTGCATTCCTGGTGTAACTCGGGCAGTTGTTGTTGCTATCCTGTACCTGTCCCACAGGTGTGATGTTCAGATGTATTGATCCTGTGCAGGTGTTGTTACACGTGGTCTGCCGCTGCGAGGATGATCAGCTGTCCGGCCTGTCTCCCTGTAGCGCTGTCTTAGGCATCTCATAGTACGGACATTGCAATTTATTGCCCTGGCCACATCTGCAGTCCTCATGCCTCCTTGCAGTCTGCCTAAGGCACGTTCACACGGATGAGCAGGGACCCTGGGCATCTTTCTTTTGATGTTTTTCAGAGTCAGTAGAAAGGCTTCTTTAGTGTCCTAAGTTCTCATAACTGTGACTTTAATTGCCTACCATCTGTAAGCTGTTAGTGTCTTAACGACATGCATGGGAAACTGTGTTTAAGCCCTTTACAATGAAGATCTGTGAAGTTATTTGGATTTTTATGAATTATCTTTGAAAGACAGGGTCCTGAAAAAGGGACATTTCTTTTTTTGCTGAGTTTAGCTATACTTAATTTTATTTTCTTTGACTTACTTAGCTAGTGAATTCAGCTAGGTACTTTAGCCTACTTAAGCACCCGGCTCAAGCAGAGAGTGATGCTATTTTAGCTAGCTGTCTATAGCTATCCAACATGGGAACTCTGTTTTTTTGTTTGTTTAAATAAACATGGATGGGTTTACTAAAGCATTAGTTTTAGTAGCGAATATGATGTTAGCTATTATGGTAAAAACGCTGCAGTTTGGTTTTTTCCCTTATCACAAACAGCTGATGTGTTGTGCACTCTCCTTCACCAAATTGATCATGAAAAGTCATGTCACGTGAAGTATTTTGTGTTTTTCAAGTCAACTGTGTTTTGGTGTGTAGCTTAGTGTAATCAGTTCTTCCACTTATTCTGTTGAAAAAGCGTTTATTGTGGGTGATTGTCCTGAGTAAATGGAAGCAAACGGAAATAAACATGGATCAAACGGGGATAAACATACCTGAATTTGTTGAAAACCAAATGGAAGCAAACGGAACCAAACGGGGATAAACATACCTGAATTTGTCCAATAGAAGCTCTCGTTTGCAACTGTTGGACAAATGATTACACCCTTGACCAGCTAGATGCAGGCAAGACTGTGCAAGGCGGTATTGAATCTGTCACCTTGATTACTCAAATGTCTCTCAACCTGTGCACCTACGTTGTAAACTTAAATTCATAGGCTAGGTTGTAGCAAACTCATCATGGGTATAGGGAACATGTTTGTATCATGTAGTAGCCTAAACGTATTGATGTTACATTGAGCTGGGTGAATGGAATATGAATGACAGCCATCCAATATGCTGTAATAGAAGGTCATAAGGTCATGCTCAAAAACAATAATTGTCCTCCCTAATCTTAAACGGCACCGACAGCCACTGGTACCAAATGCATATAGGTGGTGTCTTGACAACCCCTCCAGAACAACAGTGGTTTTATTTGAATTGTATTTAACCTTTATTTAACTAGGCAAGTCAATTAAGAACAAATTGGTTAGTTCATGCATGCATGAATCTCATTGGGAAGCGTTTGATTAATCTTGGTTCCCACAACCATAGTTTATCAGTATTTTAGAGGTCATTTCTTATCTTGTAGGGCTCTACACTGAATCACAAGGGCGTATTGAGGAGAACTGGACTCTCTGTGACACTTCCATAACTCACAACCAGATTACTTACCAGACCTCAGAAATCTGAAAAAGATAAACATGCCGTTATTTTCTATGTACATTTACTCCAAGATGTTCTAAAAACAGTCGGCTATATCCTTTGTACGTGCAGTCTTCATTTTTTTATTGAGGAAGCTACACTCATCCTTTTGTTTAGTGTAAACTTTACAATAATATTTTTATGTTGGAGGCAGGTTTCCAGAAGTGACAAGACATGTTAACCAGAGAAAAGGTTGCTGACCTCGGCACTGACACAATAAACACCGTGTGGAGGTAATATTATCGTGTTTTATTATGGCGTGTATAGAGGTAATATTATCATATGTGAGGGAGTTATCTTATTTCATCATGGGGGTCATTGAATAAAATGATGAATGAATTGATAGGGACCTTTAAACTGAATGTCAGACAGAAGTGCTTCTGTTTGCTTTTCATTATTGGACAGTGAAATTGACAGGCTTCGGGATTCAGTGTCATTCATTGAATTGCCGCCTGTATTCAATGTAGAATGAAGTTCCTTACAAAGTGAAACTATCTGCCTTGCCCTATCTATAAGTGTCAGCGTGCTTACATGTGTACTTTTACCTTGGTTGTATCAATGACAGGACAAGAAACAAACATTAATGTCCGTATCCAAAATCTGTCTTGCCTACTACTTATTGAAACTGCATACTGTGTACTAATCGTACTACATACTATTTAGAATATTCTGGTTAGCAAAATGAACGCAGTAAGCAACAAATATCAACATATTAGGCTCATCAATATTTAGAATGCCTCATCTAAATTTCACATAGTATAAAACTTTCTATTTTCGCATTCCCAAAATGCCTACTATTTAAAATGCAAGGTTTTCGGACACGGCCATTATACAGGTCAACTATCCGCCCTGATAGTTTCAGTGTGCCTGGATCTATTATCGATGGACAAAGAAAGAAACTTTTGGCAATTCAACTGTATCAGGATAGATTAGAGGTAGATCTCTGCTCATTCTTTTCTCTCTTCTCTCTCCCTTTCTCTCTTTCCACCCCACACACTACATACACATTCCAAGGCATTTTTATGGTTCTAGAGAAGGTGTAAATGAGACTGCAGTGCATGTTTTTTTTTTCTTCTTCTCTAACTGTTTTAAACAGTGGAGGATCCTCAGAGGAATCTGTGTTTGAAATCCATGGGCCTTACATATATAATTGTATGTGTTGGGTACAGAGATGAGGTAGTTATTAAAACATCATGTTAAACTCTATTCTTGCACAAGGAGTGAGTCCATGCAACTTATGTGACTTTTTAAACATATATTTTAAAACATCTTTATCTTGTTTATCTTTCCATAACAAAGATGTTGAATACTTATTGACTCAAGACATTTAACCATTTTATTTTTTATTAATTTGTAAACATTTATAAAAACATAATTCCACTTTGACATTATTGTGAGTAGGCCAGTGACCAAACATCTACATTTAATCAATTTTCAATTTAGTCTGAAAACACAACAAAACATGGAAAAAGGTAAGGGGTGTGAATAATTTCTGAAGGCACTGTATATACATTTTTCATTTTCCATCAAAACAAATTGGAATAAGCAAATGCTTTGATGTCTGGTCAAACAGATGTAAAATGTGTATTAGAAAAGATCTACCAGAAAATGTCTTAAAAGGTATTAGAAATACATCAAAACACAACAATGTTGAAGTAAAGACAGCTGGCAACTAATATCAATACTTATATTTAGTTTTGGAGAAATTGTTCTGCCAAGTGTAAGTTTTAAGAAACATTGCCTTGTGCCTTCAAAATTCTGTTACCAAAAACCCACAAGATATTTTCTTATTTCTCTCCCAATGAAAGTTCACAGAAGTAAGAAGTACAGGTACTGTAGACATATCAATTAGTTTTAGTGTTTCTACCGATATAAATTTTGTTCATGAATTATTAAGTGATTATAACTTAAAATATCGTTACCAAATCACAGCAGTCACAAACCACAGTTGAGTTCACAAGTTTGGACATCACAGTACAGCACAGGAAAGTACAGTAAATAAAAGTACAGTACAGTTGTAACGGTCGTCTGATGAAGAAAGATCGGACCAGATTGGTAAGTGTTCATGATTTTTATTAACACTGAACACGAGAACAAAATAATAAAGTGAGAAACCAAACCGAAACAGTCCTGTCAGGTGCAGAACACTAAACAGAAAACAACTGCCCGCAAAACACAGGTGGGAAAAGGCTACCTAAGTATGGTTCCCAATCAGAGACAACGATAGACAGCTGTCCCTGATTGAGAAACATACCCGGCCAAACAAAGAAATACAAAACATAGACAAATGAACATAGAATGCCCACCCAAATCACACCCTGACCAAACAAAAATAGAGACATAAACAGCTCTCTAAGGTCAAAGCCTTTGTTTATTGTTGATTTTTCCTGATTTATTTGTGTTACAGCCTGAATTTAAAAATGATTAGATTAAGATTTTATACTGGCCTAAACACAATACCCCATAATGTCAAAGTGGATTTTCAAATTGAAAAGCCGAAATGTCTGGAGTCAAGTACTCAACCCCTTTGTAATGGCAAGATAAGTTCAGGAGTGCAAATGTGCTTTACAAGTCACATAATAAGTTGCATGGACTCACTCTGTGTGCAATAATAGTGTTTAACATGATTTTTGAATGACTACCTCATCTCTATACCCCACACATTCAATTTTCTTTAAGGTCCCTCAGTCGAGCAGTGCATTTCAAACACAGATTCAACCGCAAAGACCAGCAAGGTTTTCCAATGCCTCGCAAACAAGAGCTCCTATTGGTAGATGGGTAAAAAAAGAACCAGACATTGAATATCCCTTTGAGTATGGTGAAATTATGAATGACACTTTAAATGGTATAGTAATACACCCAGTCACTACAAAGATACAGGATTCCTTCCTAACTCAGTATCCGGAAGAAGGAAACCGCTCAGGGATTTCATCAAGAATACATTTTTTGTTGTCTTGAATACAAAGCATTATGTTTGGGTCAAATTCAAAACAACACATCACTGAGTAACACTCTTTATATTTTCAAGCATGGTGGTGGCATCATGTTATGGGTATGCTTGTCATTGGCAAGGACTAGGGAGTTTCTTAGGATTAAAAAAAAGGGATAATCTATAAGCACAGGCAAAATCCTGGAGGAAAACCTGGTTCAGTCTGCTTTCCAACAGACACTGGGAGACAAATTCATCTTTCAGCAGGAGAATAACCTAAAACACAAGGCCAAATATACACTGGAGTTGCTTACCAAGATGACATTGGGAGTGGCCTGAGTGGCCTACTTACAGTTTTTACTTGAAAATGGCTGCCGAGCGATGATCAACAATCAACTTATTAAAAGAGCTTGAAGACATTAAAAAAGAACAATGGGCAAGTATTGTACAATCCAGGTGTGCAAAGCTCTTAGAGACTGTCATGGAAATGATAATTAAAAAGAAGATAGACTGCAGATTATTCAAAATAAGAACTTTTATTATAAGATTTGCAAATCTGGAGCCGGGTTAACAACCCACGCAACAGTGCATTGTTAATAAGAGCCCCTCGAACCAGAGTTGGTTTGTCTACGTGGCAGTCTAGCAGGTGTGTGAGAGCATGGTGAGAACAAGTGATAACACCCGTTTTGTTACTCCTTTCCAGCTGATATCTAGGTGATGCTGCTCAAGCCAGCCTCTGTTCTCCTCGTATCTCCACAATGTGCCCTTGAAAGACACCAAGAAGGAACCGGATTGACCCAACTGGGGTCACCTTCATACAGCCCTTTGTCTTTGTCCATGTGACTAAGTTGAACAGAGGCAGAGTGGGAAAATACCAGCTTCTTCTTACAAGACCTTCAAACAGACAGTGGAAATGTACAGGTTTAAGCCTCATATAGCACACGTGCATAACAGAGTTTGTCATTTTTCACCATAAGGCTTACCCCCCCAAAAAATTCACAGCTGTAATCGCCGCCAAAGGTGCTTCGACAAAAGTATTGACTCAGGGGTGTGAATACTTTTGCGAATTTGATATTTCTATATTTCATTTTCAATAAGTATATTTCATTTTCAATTTCAATTTATATATATATATATATGCCATTTAGCAGACGCTTTTATCCAAAGCGACTTACAGTCATGTGTGCATACATTCTACGTATGGGTGGTCCCGGGGATCGAACCCACTACCCTGGCGTTACAAGCGCCATGCTCTACCAACTGAGCTACAGAAGGACCAACATTTCAAATCAAATGTTATTTGTCACGTGCGCATAATACAACAGGTGAAATGCTTACTTTACAAGCCCTTAACCAACAATGCGGTTTTAAGAAAAATAAGTGTTAATTAAGAAAGTATTTACTAAAATAAAGTGAAGTAAAAAAAAAATAAAAAAAATTAAAATAAAGTCTATGTACCAGTACAGAGTCAATATGCGGGGGCACAGGGTTGTCGAGGTAATATGTACATATGTACGTAGAGGTAAAGTGACTATGCATAGATAATAAACAGAGACTTTGTCATTATGGGGTATTATTATGTGTAGATGGGTGAGAATAAATAAATGTATATTTAATCGATTTTGAATTCAGGCTGTAACACAACAAAATGGGGAATAAGTCAAGGGATATGAATACTTTCTGAAGGCACTGTATGCACTGGTGAATCAAAATCAAATACATATTATGTTTACCTTTTTTGTTGTTGTCCCACTTTACCAACCATAGTAGTAGCTAGCTAAAATAAGACAGCATGGAGCAGCTAGAGCGGGACACCATTTTGTTTCCGAAGCATGTGACAAATACAATTTGATTTGACACACACACGTGATACACAGACATACATATTATGAAGCAGTTCCTACTGAAGTAACACCCAAGCAGTGAGGATAGCATAGTAAGATATTCTACTCTGGAACCTCAGGGTGGATGATCCAAAACCACAGGAAACATTTTATGCTTGGCTGAACCTGAGGTGAAACATCAACTTTGATTTCATCACATGCCTTGTTCTGTAGGCTAATGTAGCAACCCCTTGCTATACTGCTGCTATCATTGAGTGAAGTTGAATGTTCTATAACGTCCTGTACAGGGCCTTTTAACCCTTGTGTGGTTACTAAAAGAAAAATGATACAATTAATAGTTTTTTCAACCTGAGACTCATTGGCCTTGGCTCATTTTCTGTGAAGAACATTTAAAATAACACATTTTTATTGAGTGCACACTGTGCATCCCCCACATTTATTTTACATACGTGGTATTCGGGTCCACTGCACAATGTTATTACAATACATTATTTCGATACATTGTAAAAAAAAACTACAACTGTATTTTCCCACACTCTTACCCCAGCCAGTTACAAATTGGGGGAGGGACACAACAAATAAATAGCTTTACATGTACGGCTCCTTACCACAAACAATCAGTATGGCAAAAATAATCTCTGCTCAGAGGGCCTTAGAAAACGATTTTGCAGAGAGAGAAGCTAGTGTGGAAGGAGTGTCCTCCATTTTGGAAGATTAAGAATTTTCAGAATATGAGGATCATGTCTCTGTCAATTCCGAGTCTGACAGTGAGTTGCAAGAAGAGGATGAGATTGACCCTCAGCCAGCCCCAGAACAGCAAGCAGCTCATCGGCAGCCTGCAGGAGGAGAAATATGGATGTAAAAAAAAATTGAAACTGAATGGTCTTCTTGCCCAAGGAATGAGCCACCCCACATGGCTGCTAAGGATGCAACCAGGGCCGACGAGAATGGCGGTTACTCATGAGCAGGACATAAAGTCTTATTTTAAACTGTTCATCCCAGATACCATTCCGGAAATTATTCTAGACTCCACTAATTTGGATGTAAGGCATGTTTTTGGAGAGAGATGGACCAAACTCGTTTACATGCATACTTTGGGGTTCTTATTCTAGCTGGTGTTTTCAGAGCCAATGGGGAATCCACAGATTCCCTGTGGGATGCAGAAACTGGCAGAGAACTTTTCCCTGCAACAATGTCTCTCAAAAACTTCCACATTACTTCCAGGATTATCCGCTTCCATAACCGAGACACCAGACCAGCTCGGAGGCAGAGAGACAAGCTAGCTGCAATCAGGTCAGTGTTGGACAAGTGGGTGGACTGCCTTCCCCTGTTTTACAACCCTGGGCCCAATGTTACTGTTGATGACCAGCTTATGCCATTTGGGGGCTGATGCCCCTTCAGGCAGTACATAGCGTCTATACCAGCAAAATATGGAATCAAGATCTGGGCTGCCTGTGATGCTGCTTCATCATATTCGTGGAACTTGCAAGTATATGCAGGTAAGCCAGATGGAGGAGCCCCTGAGAAGGGATGCAGGTTGTCCTTGACGTGACACAGGGACTCCGTTCCCAAAACATCACATACAGTAACTTTTTTTGCTTCACACAAGCTAGGATTGGAGCTCCTCAAGAGGAAGCTGACGTTGGTAGGAAGAGTACGAAAAAACAAGCCAGACGTCCCATCTCAGATGTTGAATACACGCAACAGGCTTATCAAGTTTGCGTTCACGGCCAACATGTCCCTAGTGTCCTACGTGCCAAAGAAAGACAAAAATGTGATACTCATGAGTACGCTGCATAGGGATGGGAGAATCTGTGGACAGGAACATAAAAAACTGAAATCATAATGGATTACAATGCCACAAAAGGAGGGGTGGACAATTTAGACAAGCTGGTGACTGGCTACAGCTGCAAAAGAAGAACCGTAAGCTGGCCACCTGTGTTATTCTTCAACATCTTGGACATCTCGGCATACAACACGTTTGTCATCTGGATAGTGTTGAACCAAGATTGGAACAGAGAGAAGCCCAAGAGGAGATGGCTCTTTTTCGAGGAGCTGAGCAAGGCATTGGTAAGACCTCAAATCCAGAGGAGGCAACACATAACAAGGACCCCAGGATTGTCACTGTGTAGAGAGGTGTAGGCAGGAGGCAGTAACAGGTTTAGAACTACTGAGTTCTAAACCTGTGCTCAAAATATATCTTCAGAAACAAAAGGCACAGGGTGAAACCAAAGTGAAAAATATAAACTACTCAGGAAATAGTAGGAGAGATTCCTCTCAGGAAAACAAGTAACATTTGCAATAACTGACAAAGACAAATGGCAGAGGGTGTATATTTACAGTGATAGAGTGGGGATTGGAACCAGGTGTGTGTAATGATGACAAGACAAATCCGGGGTTGATGAGTTGACATCCCGCGCCGGAAACCCAGCAGCGCTCTTCGGGACCGTACCCCTCCCAGTCGACCAGGTACTGGAGAAGCACCCCACGATGCAGTGAGTCCAACAGGCTGCAAACAGAGTAAGCCGGGGACCCCTCGATGTCCAAGGGAGGGGAAGGTGCGTTGTGGGGTCCAGAACCAGCCAAGGGATATTTAAATGACACCGAAAAAACAACAAAATACAAAAACGAACGTAAAGCTACACACAGTGCAGAAAGCAACTACACACAAACAAGATCCCACAAATTAAAGGTGGAAAAAAGGCTGCCTAAGTTTGATCCCCAATCAGAGACAACGATAGACAGCTGCCTCTGATTGGGAACCATACCCGGCCAACAAAGAAATAGAAAAACTAGAATGCCCACGCAAATCACACCCCGACCTAACCAAATAGAGAAATAAAAAGGCTCTAAGGTCAGGGCGTTACAACAATATTCATTATGTTTCCTTGCAATAAACCCGAGATTTATAGCTGGCCCTGTTGCAAACCTCCTCTAGCTGTTCAATGGATTTCAAATAATGTCTATTTGTTTGGAGGTTGAGAGAGATGGTCATCTTCTAATGTTGTATCGATGGATAGCTAGCTAGCTTCTTAATTAAGCATTTAATTAAAATACTGGCTTGATATCATATGATGTGGAATGGAAAGAATATTAAGCTATATTCAAGTATAAATCCATGGAATCAAACAATTATTATTCTCTCCCCGAGGAAAGAAAATAATTATCAGCTAGAATGTTTTTCACTCAGACTTCCAATTCTGTGTATTGCAAGCAAAATCAATGTGAATATAAATAGAGATCTGATTACTTTTCCTGGAGTGACCCCAACATTAGAAAAAGTGGAACATCGCCTATGTTCATATTACCATGAAAGCTGTACACCACCAGGGTACAAAGATTGTCTTATAAAATAATTTACACACCACAATAACCACACACACACACACACACACACACACACACACACACACACACACACACACACACACACACACACACACACACACACACACACACACACACACACACACACACACACACACACACACACACGGAATTGTTTGCTAATGGGGAATGCAGTCAGAGGCTATAAAGGTGCTGCAGATGACAGTCCCCCCGGTTCTCTCTTTGCTGAAGACATGAGTGCACGTTTCAGTGTCCAACAGGTCGTAAATCAGATTTTTTTTCAGATGTCCCGGAGGAACAAGAGAACAATGATTTAGAAGAGGAGGAGGTATCTGAAGAGGAAGATGGGGAAGAGGAAATCACCCAAGCTGAAAGAGAGACATTTTTGTCAAAGAACAGCTAAATAACATGGTGCTTGTCACCATATGACAGCCAGGGCAGGATGGCAGCACAACGTGTCATAAGGATGACCCCAGGGCCCACAAGACATGCAGTTGCCCAGGACATCACCTCAACATTCTACATGTTCATCACACCAGTAATAAAAAAAATCATCCTGGCGATTACAAGTTTGGAGGGTTTCCGTAAATGCCCATGGTTTTGCAATGAGATGTTTGACGAACAGGTGTCCACATATTTTTGGTCATGTAGATTTACCCAGGTGACTAGAAAGGGAAACATTAAATGTAGCACTTGAGAGTGGCTATTGTATTCATAATACTTGTTCTTAGATAATGTATTTGTGTAGACAGGAATGAAGGTCATTCACCTTTTATTTATTTCTGGCATAGTGGTGTGGACAGAGAACCAGATCTTTGAGCTGGACCAGTGAGTTGTGAGAGCAGTTCCCACCCAGGTAGATTGGAATCTGCAGACTAACCTGGTGGTCATCATGGATATAAAATTCCAGTACATCATACAAAACAAATTCACGTAGAACCAAATAAACATCACTGTGCTTGCTTAACAGTTCCTCATGCTCACTTACCAGGGCCGGAGTTATGGGCGGGCCCTAGGGGTCCTGGCCCGCCCTACCGTACCTCCTTGTCCGTCAAATAAAATGTTGAAATATTTATAATTTATTTGACCTAGACGCACGCCGACAGAAAGACACATCAATCTCAGATAAAGAATAGAGCGAGCAAAACAGCGTCCAGCGCTACTTATAGCATCATCATTTCTATGGGCATAATAGGCAGACCTAAGCTTGTCACACAGATAGAACAATGAGAGAGATATTTCACTGGATGTATAAATATGAAGCATCCACTTGGCTTTTCCACTCACTACCAAATATGGTAGCGAGAGGAAGCCCAATGGCGTGCAATGGGAGAAGATGGAACGAGATGGATTTTGTCCGACATTCTAAAAATGTTCTCATCGATGAAACATTTGCTCTCAATACAGTTTTCCAATCCCAAAACTAGAATCTGCTGTGAACAGAGTGGACAAAGTTTTGTAGACTTTACACTTCGTAAAAGTTATTTTTAATTGCACTGTGTAGAAGTGCAAAGGTGAATTGAGTTATGGCACTCGCGTACTTCACAGAGTAGTCGTTCCCTAATGGACATATGCAGATGCATGCTAGAATGTGCCAATAGGGAATCGCTAGCGCGTGCTTAGCGCTGCCAACGTCCTTGCTCCTTCTGCCCACTATGACTCATTGGTTCCCATTGGAAACGACAGTCTGTCTTGGTTTAGTTATAAATCTTTGCTTGTCACCCGCATCCCCACCTTTGGGACAATGACTAACATTGTTCGGGCGGAGACATGAGCATCTCCTCATACAGATCTCTGGTTTCAGCCACTTGTAAATGTGAAAGGAAAGTTGGCGGGTGCACAGTGCACTGTTCAGATACTGACTTCCCCCAAAGTAAATTGATGTTTTGCAAAAATTATATAATCACTTCCTGACTAAATAAAATCATTAAAAATACTTTAAAAAAAAAATAGCTGTGGATTGTTTGAAACCCACGTGTGAATAGGCCTATGCTTATTTGGGAAGCAATCAATTTGGTCATGGAATGTGGAAATAGGCCTAGTTGATTATTGAGTTGCGGCTGTCGGTGAAAAGCATCTAATATGTGTGAAGATAATGTGTCTGGAGTAGAACTTCAAATGTTGAGACAAGAAGAAGGTGGAGGGGTGTGTGGTGAAGATACGGGGGTCTCTCTCCAGAATGCATGCACTCAGCTCTCCAGAAGGTGCTCCGCTAATTCTTTCACATTCATTGTTTCATTGTGTGAATCGATTAGCCGTTGAGTGTTTATTGTTGATCAATTCCCCATTACATATGTAACCAGTAGGCCTAGTAAATGTACAGATAATCCCCGTCATTTGGTTACATTTATTATTCTGAATGCATGTGTTACAGTCATTCACGATTCTCATTCTCGGAGTGGAAACATTGTTTGCAGAGTTCAAAACCTGTTACATTTGTGAGAAACTGTTAGTGGAATTTCTAAATTCCTATATGTTTTATAGCCAAAATCAATTTTGCACTCTCTCTAGTTCATTAACGAGGTGTAAGTTCATTAATTATGCATGAAGTAGATCGAGACCAGTCTTAAAAGCCAGGTAAGAGCGTTTAATTCCAGAGAGTACTAACCACATACACATATTTCCACAGGTTATAAACTGAAAATGACATCATCAGTTTCCCACACTCCCTCCGATTCCCACAATAGCCCAGTGTTTTTCAGGTCCAAAGATATCTTCTCCTCCACAAATGGTACATCAAGGACCATTCTTATCTGTCAGAAAAGATACATCATCCCTCTCCCTTAAACTTCCCGCAAGGTACAGACAATTCATTTGTTTTCCTTACATTTTCAGTAACTGCTTAACCAAGAGCCCATACATTTCATATCATAACATAATAGTATCAGAATAAATGGTTCTAATGGAAATGTATACATTATTAATCATTTCATCTATAATTTCCTTCAACAGAAACAAGTGTTGGTTCACTTCTTTAACCATCCTTTAGGAGTTTGGTCAACAACAAAAAATTATTGTCTTTTGTTTGGAGTGTTCCATGTGAGCAATGAGCATGTGTGTGGTTTCTCTGTCCTGAAACGTTGAGGGAGCGCTTGCGACTGAGCACGCCAACCTAGTGAGTTGAGTCAATGTTGAGCTTCACTAGCGATAGCTCAAGACGGATGGAAAGGGAGGGAGACAGGCGGAGAAGAGAGATTAATACGATTGAAAGAACCTGCATTTTCATCAGGATATTTTCTACTGTTTTTATTTGTCTGCTTTAAGCATGTATCTACTTAGTGGATGACAGAAGTTATAGGCCTACTGATGCATTGCCCTATAGCCTAGGCCAGGGTTTCCCAAACTTGGTCCTTGGAACCCCAAGGTTGCACGTTTTGGTTTTTGCCCTAGCATTACACAGCTGATTCAAATAATCAACTAATCATCTAGCTTTGATCATTTGAATCAGCTGTGTAGTGTTAGGGCAAAAACTGAAACGTGCACCCCTTGGGATCCCGAGAACCGAGTTCGGGAAATGCTGACCGAGGCTATCTCATGCCTGCCGCCAATGGATCACGGTGTATTAGTGCTCTTGAATTAGTTTAATATGACATCATTTAAAATCAGATTTCTATGAATAACCATGTGACAATACATTTGAGAAACGAAAAAGTTATTATTGAAATGAAACGACACCTATAAATAATCACCACTAGCACACAGGAAGAAATGGTAGGATGAATTGTAAGCTTCCCCATGAATAAGATTCTTGCACATGCAAGCGCGTACACACAGGAGGTCCTGTGGAGAAAACGGACCCGTCTGTAGAAATCAAATGCCCGTCGAACTGATTAGTTCTGGCCCCGGCCCTGTCTCTTACACGTCAACTACTGGGACTGATCTTGCAACCTCTGTCTCCCAAACACATAATGACTGATAATGACTTTAGCCAGGTGCGCCACTGAAAACCCATTGGTTACACGTGCTATGCCTTACATTATACCATCCAAACAGCGTGTTCGTAGGTCAAAGTAATTATTTTAGGTGAGTCATTGATAGGGATGCTTTCTAAAGGCTACATGGGGTTTTGGCTGAGGGTGTGAGACCTCTCTCTCTCTCTCCCTCTCTCTCTCAGCTGAATAGTCCCCACAGAGCAGGGCTATACCTCGGCCTCCTAGGTGACCTTATCAACTCGCTCATATTATTCTTTCTTATGAGTTTAGCTGTCATCAGCCCAAAAACACCCTTTCTCTCCAACAGAAAAGAGACTATCAGGAATGAAGAGATAAATGGCAGGGAGTGGGGACTGTCTGCTCAGGAGCAGTGCAGAGAGGGAGAGAGGAAGATCGAGGGACTACAGCCACGTCTGAGATAAACAGCAGCCTTTTGAATGATTTCTCAGCCCACTATTTTGACACTGCATCCTGAATGTGAAATGGTTTATGAATTATGCATTCATTCTTACAACTCCATTAGGCTTTATATATTCAACTTTAAGCAAGACACCATGAAATTATGCAGTTTAATGTAGCTTTAAAGGAGCATTTATCATGTTCAGATCATGGTGCTATGGGCTTTTTATTTCCAGGTAGGGATTTTTAGCAGGGAGAAAACACTCTAGGGACTCAGCAATGGATTCGAGCTAAATGGATCCACAAAAGGTCACAGAATTTAAAATTGTCACAATAATCCTTTTGAAGATGGTAATTGTGGGGTGCGAGTGTTATCAGTTTTGTACGATTATACACTCTTTGGCATGCTGCAGAAAATAAAAATGTAGACACACACAGACAACAGCTCAGGCAGGTGCCATTATATATTTGAGTCATACTAGCGTAGAAAGTTGTATCTTGTTGTGGCATCTTTGGCATCTTTCTGTCCTGCAGAAGTCAGCACTTTAAATAAAAGACGAATGAATAGCATAGCCTCGTACATTTTCACTGCTATTATAGTCGATCATATTGTCAATTTCAGAGGTAATTTACAACTGATTAAGAAAAGCATATGCTGTATACTGTATATTCATTGATATGAGAAACGATGCATCCATTTCGTAGGCAAACATTCATCTATAAACTTTGTCTATTCACAGTCAGTATTCAATAGCAAACCCATCCACAAACTAACACTAGTGGTATGTCCCCAGGACTCCCTGGAAAACAGGGCAATTGTTACTGAGTGGACTATCTTGGCTGAACAGATCAAATAAATTGATCGCTATATGATATAATCAATTCATGGTGCTCTTATTGATTTGATAATAAGCTGAGTGGAGTCAAAAACCACAATAACAAACCGCTAATAACTCAGGGTAATTAGAGAAAATTAGGCGCCCCCATGCAGCTCCAGATCCTGTTGGACACCGAGACATTAATCACCATTAGTCTACACACACACACACACACACACACACACACACACACACACACACACACACACACACACACACACACACACACACACACACACACACACACACACACACACACACACACACACACACACGCACACACACCTAGCCTCTGTGGCCCCGCGCCTGTATCAACCCCTCACCTCTCATGTAACTATGTAATACCACGCAACACTGGAGCGTCATGATGAATATCATATCACGCAGAGTGTTATACACTGTCAGAGCTTCAGAATGTTACCAAGTAGGCCATAGACTGCCAAAATCTAGCTGTCATAAACTCACAGAATTATCCCGTTAGTTACAAAAGCCCGAAGGTTGGTTGTGTCTAAATATATGTGCTTTATGATGACTTATTTTTAGAGGCATAAATACGTGTGAAAAATTGCACAATTCATTAACCAATTTTTAAGCCTTAATCCCCCTTCTTAGAATGATATTCTGTTGCACTGAAGAAGTGGTTTTCTAGTTTAAAGGAATGTTTTTCTAGTTTGTCTTGTTTATTTAACGCCCATGATTCTATCCCAGATGATGGGTATTTCTTATTATAGTACTATTTTCCTCTATACATAGCCCTATGACTCAACTATCCTGCTGAGCCTGTATTGGGGGCAACACAATCAGAAAAGACTGCAGCCTAGCGCCTTGTACACACTCAGGTTGTACAACTGATATACAACACATTTGACAGAACTGTAGCAAATACAACAGATATTTTTGTGATACAACAGAGAGTTTGTCTGCAGAAAAAATGGTTCCACACCCATTGCGCGGTGTCTCGATCAACCATTATGTAAAAACATTTGTGCAGACATACTCTCCGCTGTACTGAAAAAGTTGTGTCAAATGTGTTGTGCTTTAGTTGTGCAAATGGGCATTTATAGTAAGGTATAAGTAAAGCAGCAAACACAGGAGCTCAGACAGTTTTCTTGTCACACTAGCCCTCTCAAGTGATCGTTGGCAGTTGGCAATAACGCACGCAGTGGAGAAAAATCTATTTGCTTGTGTTGCAGGAATTCTCAACTCTCTCCAGCAGCAATTCAAGACTGAGGAAGGGAAATACAAAAGATGAGACCAACAATGCAAGGCTGGTATAGATTAAACCCGGCTATCTTGTCTTTTGGTAATTTCTTGTCGTTAAATAGAATTTTTTATATATGAAATATCACCATGATGTTACAACAGCAAGCAAATGTTGTTCTGGGTGGGGAAAGTTGCATTCTGTGCATGGTTCTGTGCATGGTGCTCTATATTTACAAATCAGTAATCACATAATGCAGTTGATAGTACGTTAACAGTGATTTTACACAGTGGTGGAAAAAGTATCCAATTTTGATACTTCAGTAAAAGATAGATACCTTAATAGAAAGTTACTCAAGTAAAAGTAAAATTCACCCAGTAAAATATTACTTGAGCAAAATGCATCATTATTTATTTCTTAACCTGATACTGAAGTATCAAAAGTAAATGTAATTGCTAAAATATACTTATATATATATATATATATATATATATCAAAAGTAAAAGTATAAGTAATGTCAATATTCCTTATATGAAGCAAAGCAGATGGCACCATTTTCTTGTTTTTAAAATGTATGGGTAGCCAAGGGCACACTCCAACACTCAGACATAATTTACAAATTATGCATTTGTGTTTAGTGAGTCTGCCAGATCAGAGGCAATGGGGATGACCAGGGATGTTATCTTGGTAAGTGCATGAATTGGACAATTTTCCTGTCCTGCCAAGCATTCAAAATGTAACGAGTACTTTTGGATGTCAGGGAAAATGTCTGGAGTAAAAAGTACATTATTCTCTTTAGGAATGTAGTGAAGTAAAAGTAAAAGTTTTCAAAAAAAAGTTAAGTACTGATACACAAAAAAACGACTTAAGTTGCACTTTACTTAAGTACTTTAAACCACTGCTTTTACACTAGGAAGCGGCATCGAATGATGAAACATAAGAAGCCATTCACTTTCAATGGAAGGAACATTTCCATTGAACGATGTAAGCATGGGTGAAGGAGCTGAACAGGGAGGGACTAAAGTTGAGGTAAGCTGAACTTTATTCAAATATAGCGACACGAGTGAACAATCGAAGATCACCGCACTACCTAGCTTGCTTGAGGCACTACCTCCATTACCTGGCTATGTGAGGTTGTTTATTGTGTCCAAAACTGTTGGTTCGCAATAAAACAGAGGTTGTTATTTTCTGTGTATAACATTAGCAAGCAGACAACTAGTCCAAACCTGGGAGCTAGATGGCTAGCAGAGGAAAAAAACTCAACGATGAAACATTGCAATGATTACATGTCAACATGTAGACTATGGTTTATGCCAACCAAGTAGCTAGCTAAACTAGCCAGTATAGTTTACGATAACCTTGCTCAGATCAGCAACTCATGTTTGGAACCAGCATTGGGTAGTTGGGGGCTACAGATGGGCCAGCTAACATTAGCTAGCTAGCTAGCTACTGTTTTTGCATACATGCATGCTGCACAATGCCGGTGAGTGAAAATACTGTGAGATAATTGTCGCTATTTTCATAAATGGAACAAATTAGCTATATATCCAACATTGCAATTTGAGCTAGCTGTCTGGCTATGTATTTAGACCAAAATTCATACAAATACATGGTTCTGGCTAGCATAGAGCCAGCACCACAGCGCTGGCTCTGTAATAGCCATAAAAAACAACACAGAAACACTTTTTTGAACCACTTCAAACAAGGTATGTGTTTCATATAGGCTTTCCTTGATAACAAAGTGACTTTTACCAATATTCCCAGGTATATTTACTCTCAGATTCGAAAAAGCTTATCGGCATCAAAGTCGACATCATGCAAGACTACAAATTCCTGCAAGCTCCTGCACATCATCTCTAGCTGACACCTTTGCTGTCAGATAGCTAGCAACTAGATATACTGAACATTTTCATTTACTGGTCCATAATTTAACTAATATTTGTTGTTATGCATTTGGTCTTGTATCTTGTACAGAATACTATCCTAGTAGCAGTCAGATATTGACATTGTCCATGAATATTAGGCTAGTTATTTACAAAGAAGCACATCAACTACCCACCTACCTAGATAATATTAGCAACATAGCCTTATTTGACCAGATCCGTTTCTCCTTCAGCCGGTGGACGTCTTCATTTCATCTCTTATCATTTCTGCCATCTAAATGAACGAGGTGAAATCTATTTCAGTTCATGGTGTCAGAATGCACCGCTGCACTAAAGCAATTTAGAACTAACTTGTTGACATGTTCTGTTGTAGATTCAAAGCCAGATTAACTCATTGCAGAATGTAGCCATAATCATGAATGACTAAGCATATTTATTTGACAAGAATGCGCCTAGTCACCCGTCAGTCACATAAATAGTAAACAATGCATACATATACCTTTTATACATAACATAACACATCTGACTTAAAGTAAAGATTAAATTATTTAATTATCAATTCCACAAACCTGGATATTGAAGAGCAACATATTAACTATTATTATTAATAGTTATATTATAGATAGCTATTATTTTTTGCTTTTCCATTTTAGGAATTTGACCAGCACAAATAACACAATGTAAAACAACATATTGGGATTTTTGGATGGTATGTTAGAAATGAAGAAACTAGATGCGTTAGGTAGGTTTAATATAAAATACTATGTAAACTACAGCAGAATGAGAAACACACTTAATCGAATAAAAACAAGGAAGCCATGGCTAAACGCAATATATCAACACCCTTCTTGTCAATTTAACAGGTCCATGTTGCTGCTGTCAATTGTGAGCAGCAAATTTACCCCTTCATTCAGTCTGAGCCCCAGAATAAACTGGAAGAAATTATTACACAGGTACACAACAGTACACAACAGTAGAAAAAAACAGTACACAACAACACTTTTAAACGTGTGAATGAGTCTCAATGTTATCAAATCAAAACAAGTGAAGGAAGCAGCATAGGGAAAATGGGCTACATATACCTATAGTTTTCAATGATATTGAAATTGTAACGGTTTTCTTGTGGTGAAGGAGAGGCGGACCACAACGCAGTGTGGTTTCTATTCATGGTACTTTAATAAAGCAACTACACATGAATAATCTACAAAACAAGAAACGTGAAAACCTAAACAGCCCTATCTGGTGCAAACACAGAGACAGGAACAATCACCCACAAACACACAGTGAAACCCAGGCTACCTAAGTATGATTCTCAATCAGAGACAACTAATGACACCTGCCTCTGACTGAGAACCATACTAGGCCGAAACATAGAAATACCCAAATCATAGAAAAACAAACAGACTGCCCACCACAACTCATGCCCTGACCATACTAAATAATGACAAAACAAAGGAAATAAAGGTCAGAACGTGACAGAAATCAATTTCTTGTTCATTCAATTGAGCTATTTGGACTATACTCTGTAATTTTTGCCTAAATATATTTTATATATTTATGTTTTTATGTATTTATGTGTAGCCTACATGTGTGCCACGATGTGCCAAATCTTGATTTAGTGCATTACTGTAGGGTAACCATTATAATAAGCGGCCTCAATATCTGTAGCAATAGGTGACAATATTTCATAGGAGCTGATCCGTCATCGGTATTGTGTAATAATTATGTTAATGGAAGATTTGAAAGGGAGAACTCTGATCCGAGAGCAGCGTTGTCTTTCTTTCGATCCTATCAGTATCGACACATGCCTCAATGACGCACTTAGCGAACGTTCTCTCTGCGTGGTGTTTGGGGAAATGCATGTTACATCTTCGGCCATTGTAGGAAAGATGCATCATTAAAACACTAGTAAGCATAAGTTCCATCGCTATCGGGAAACCGGGCCCAGTACAATAGCCTACACATGAAGAGGAAGGTAAAGGCAGATACAGTACCAACCAATACTACTCACCTGACAGACAGGTAGGTGTGAACCAGTACTGCGTTGGCTGCAGTCTTCTGGGCCGCAGCTTCTCCCTTTTTCTTAGCAGCCACAGCCTTGACATCAGTCAACAAGTTCAAGTTCAACTTGAGAGTGGAGTATGCGTTATATATCAATACCATCTAAATGAAAATAAGCAGGAGAATAGTGTTCCAGGTTGAAACAAGTCACCTAGTTCCGAGGTGATAAGACTCAGGCACACCCATTGGTTCTGGAATAGAGAAGGTTCAAATAAGGTTTGCAATTTAGCATCATTAACATGAAAGTAATTCTACCTCAAAAACAAAGGTGTGAATACCAATGAATTTAAAACCTATCACAGCAGGTTATCAGGAATCAAGGTAAGACCCAGATGCAGACTGTGTCGAAGTAAAATGTTTATTACTACATTACGCTTAGTCATCAAAGCTCCTTATACCACCCACCACTGCGACCTTTACGCTCTAGTTGGCTGGCCCTCGCTACATATTCGTCGCCAGACCCACTGGCTCCAGGTCATCTATAAGTCTATGCTAGATAAAGCTTTATCTCAGGTCATTGGTCACAATAACAACACCCACCCGTAGCATGCGCTCCAGCAGGTATATCTCACTGGTCATCCCCAAAGCCAACACCTCATTTGACCACCTTTCCATCCAGTTCTCTGGTGCCAGTGACTGGAACGAATGACAAAAATCGCTGATGCTGGAGACTTATATTTCCCTGACCAACTTTAAACATCAGTTATCTGAGCAGCTAACCGATCGCTGGAGCTGTACATAGCCCATCTGTAAATAGCCCACCCAATCTACCTCATCCCCATATTGTTTTTATTTACTTTTCTGCTCTTTTTCACACCAGTATTTCTACTTGCACATCATCATCTGCTCATCTATCACTCCAGTGTTAATTTGCTAAATTGTAATTACTCCGCTTCTATGGCCTATTTATTGCCTTACCTCCTCACGCCATTTGCACACACTGTATATAGACTTTTTCCTGTTGTGTTATTGACTGTATGCTGGTTTATTCCATGTGTAACTCTGCGTTGTTGTTTGTGTCGCACTGCTTTGCTTTATCTTGGCCAGGTCGCAGTTGTAAATGAGAACTTGTTCTCAACTGGCCTACCTGGTCAAATAAAGGTTAAATAATTTTTTCGATAAAAAACACTGAGCTAGGAACGCCCGACAGGTGCTCGGCTCTCCATTGAAGCGTTCCGGAGGAGGTAAGTGGGGCCCCCGAGAAGGTGGAGTGACTGATTAGACGGCGCTGCAAGCAGCTGAGTCGCTAAGGAGCTGTGGGGTTACCACCATGGTAGGCAGCCTCCCAGACAACTCATGGAATTGCTCCAACAAACTGTCCAACGCCCCCGGACATGGTGTTCAGCCAACGTTTGGACCCCCTCCACAAGGCCACAAAGCAATTCCTAATGCATACCGATGGTTGCTCCCTGAGTGGAGATGGCACTGCTGGGTCAGTCATGGCCAGTTTATACTATCAGGAATCAAGGTAAGACCCAGATGCAGACTGGGTCGAAGTAACAATGTATATTACAGCGACAAGGGCAAAGGAACAGGAAGGTAGGCAGGGTCAGGTCAGGCAGAGTGGTCAGGTGGGTTTGTACAGGGTCAGGACAGGCAATGGTCAAAAACCAGGAGGACGAGAAAAGAGACTGGGGAAAAGCCGCCGCTGACACAAAAACGCTGGTTGGCTTGACAAACAAGACGAACGGGCAACAGACAATCAGAGAACACCAGTATAAATACACAGGGGGTAATGGGGAAGATGGGTGACACCTGGAGGGGGGTGGAGACAATCACAAAGACAGGTGAAACAGATCAGGGTGTGACACAGGTAGGACTAAATAAGGTTGCATAACCTTGCCTACTAGCTTTACTAATGATCTGCTGTCCAAAGCAAACAGATCAATGTCTTCCTGCAGTAAAGTAAGCATCCCGTGGAGTCCATGATACCTCTCAAAAAGCCAAACCAAAATAATACAGCTAGCTAGGGTAGCTACAAGTCAAGTAGTACTACTTCAAGTAGTACTTGAAGTAGGCTATCTACCCCTCACCCACAGACAAAAAACAACATGATCAAAAACAGCTTCACCATCAAAGTTAGCTAGCTAGTTAACTAGCAAGCTAGACTGTTGGTTTATAAAAGCCAAACACAGCTAAACTTGTTTTCATGAATTTAGCATGCATTTAAATGGCTAGACAAATAGCCATCTAGTCAGGCTAATGTTGCTAACTAGCTAACCATGTGCTGGCTAGATAACAGGTATTGTGTGAATTTAAAACTTGACCATGACATTTTACAGAACTCTCAATTTAACCTATTTATTCATCACTACATTTAGCTAACATTTGATAATTAACCCAGAGATTCTTACCTTTGCCTCGATTTGGCAGTCTCCTCCAGATCATCATGGCCCTGATGAGTGACGTGAAGCTTGAGACAGGCATTTGTAGTTCTACATGATAGCCACATTAGCAGCAAATTAGCATGACTTTTTTTTGTGGTAAATACATGTGAAATTATTGATAAAAGTCACCTTGTCAGAGAGAGATTTACACGGTTATCAAAATGTCACACCAGGGTAAACCAACATGAAACATATCCCTTATTTGAAGTGTTTATAAATTCTGCTATGGGACAAATTAATGGTGGAAAAACTATTGGAACCATTTCCATGTTTGACCGCTAGGTTTTATGGGTATTATGATACTGCTGTACCCCATACAGGTCAGCTGCAAACTAGCGATCTAGCTACCAACCTACAGATGTAGGATCATAATTTGATCACTCTTTTGTTGTGGAGATATTTCCTGTACAGAATTAAAAGCAAACTTTTTGCATATTTGACGTAAAAAAAGGCGCCTAAAGTTTGTAATTTCCATTCTTTGACATGGTTTGCCGCTAACATCACATTTTCAGAACATTATAACAACCCTTCTACACTAAAGTTAGTGACATATTAGACAACTGCAACCTGTGAAATGTTACGATCTTGTGGCTAGCAAGCAGCAACTAACATTAGCTTGCATTGCCCAGCCCATAGAAAGACAGCCAGCAAATACATTTTCCTTGCTTGCTATCTACTTGAAATCGGCCAGCTATACAAACGTAAGTTTTAGTTATGAATTAACTAGTTAGCTAATTATAGAACAAACATTTCCTTTTGGTGGTGGGGTGGTGGGAGTGGGAAATGAAAATAAATGTAGTCCTGCTTTGTGGCATTTCGCAAAGGCTCTATGTGATACTGATCGCATTATACATTTTTTTTGTGCGTGTAGAAATGGTTGTCCTTGTTCGATGGAGCTATTGGAATAGCGGCACTGTGTTCCTATCAGTGGATTCATTGCTAATTAAACAAGCTGACACATTTATGGGGGTGCTTTGTGCTCTGGCACCGTCAGGCACTAACAACCCAATCCTTTGGGCAAAACTGAAAGAACTGACCAGAACACAATGGCTTCAAGTGATTCCTCTCATCAACACGAATTCTAAGATGAAGGATATTTTTTTTACGACATGGTGACATTCAACCATACATGTCTCAACCGGAATAGTGAAGAGGATTCGAAAAACAGTTGGATTTAGCTAGAAGCTCAGTTACAGAGGGCAGATGACAAATATGGTTGCTAGCGAAGTAAGTTAATTTTCCTGCAAGCCACCTAGCTAGCTAACTTTACTTTCTATTTTTCTGTTTCCTAACTTAGGTAGCTAGGTAGGTAGCGAAATTCACTAAACAACTACAGGTAGCCATATCAAATCAAAATGTATTTGTCACGTGCGCAGAATACAACAGGTGTAGACCTTACAGTGAAATGCTTACTTACAAGCTCTAACCAATGGTGCGGAAGAAAAGGTGTGTGTGTGTTTGTGTGTGTGTAGGTAAGTAAACAAATAAAACAGTAGTAAAAAGACATTTGAAAAAGAGTAGCAAGGCTATGTACAGACACCTGTTAGTCAGGCTTATTGAGGCAGTATGTACATGTAGGTATCGTTAAATTGACTATGCATATATGATGAACAGAGAGTAGCAGAAGCGTAAAAAGAGGGGTTGACGGGTGGTGGGACACAATGCAGATAGTCTGGTTAGCTATCTGCATTGTGTCCCACCACCCGCCATATATGCACATCTATCGATTGTAAAACCTCTTCTCATTTTAGTCGTAGATACGGCCAACGTTAACTCACTCACTTTTGTACAATGGCTCTGGTACGTACAATTGACCTTATTTTAGCGCACAAAAAAACGTAATACTTCCAGATCAACTGTAATATCAATACCAGTGTAAAGCACAATTTCTCCCCTTTCCAACAAAATCAATGATGAGACCTCCATCTCTGCATGATTCAAGAAGGCAATGAGCTTCGTCGGGTCTTTTTAAAAATGTCGGGTGGGGAAACTAAACCTATTGTGTGATCGTGAGGAGAGCTGTCGTGTGGGGAAATGTCTTTTTTCACTCGATCTGTCCAACTTATCAGCTTATCGCCTCTAAAATGTAAATAAAACACTATAAAGGAGTTTATATAATGTGTCTATACATACCTATTTAAAGGTTTGTGTCGATTTTGAATCAGGTTTTTAGGGCGATACTAAAGTAATCTTCAGAAGTAAACAGCGGCTTTTGAGAGTCATGATAGCTTGCAGTGATGACGCAAAAAATGACTAGGTATCTCCCCTTACTCTGTCCCTGTCCCTTTCTTGTTTTTAAACGGTGAGAGTAGTGCTACATCTGGTGGAGAACGGCTGTAAGACAGAATTAGTTGCTTTATGCGTGCTGTACATTACGCCATGACACATCACGATGTAACGTACAGCGTAGGAGGGTCTGTTTTTTCAACTTTTCTCCAATACTATAGAGCAATTACCATGTCAATCAACACTTGAATAGAAACGTAGGTCACACCCCAGATTTTGATGTCAACACAGTCGCTACAGTCCCATTAGTGTTCTTTGCAGTCTCGTTTGAATGTCGCAGTTGCACACATTTGTACTGAATGGGGTTAGCGTATGTTACTAAGCAACAAGCTATAACGTTACAACCAGCCACCTAAATCTGGGTTTACCCGCAAATGTTAGCAAAGGTTAGCATACACCTGGAGTTGGCTAGCTTTGGTACTCCCAGTAATTGATCAAAAAATGTTTAAGCTAAATCACATCATCTGTTATAACAATCTGTAGCTACAGTTCTCTGCCCTTTACTACACCTGAGACACACTGAACTAACTGTACTACACTGTTCATGCTGTATTTGTTTGTTTTACTTTTACCATCACATTCTTGTTGAATACCCAGTTCTCTTTTTGAGTCAGCATGAAATATTGTACACTCCCCTGTATTTTACATGATTTTGATGTACAGTATCTGAGTGTCTAACATCTGTTTGATGCTACAGGGCCCTGTACAGCTAATATAAATATATTTGGTGAATCCATAAAGCCAGATACATTTTGAGGATTATATTATAATAATAATAATAATAATAATAATGTTACCATATTTATTTTATGGCACTTTATCCGGCTTCGGTACACTGACAATAGTGTTGTGCATGGCAGGCTGTGGAAGCAGAGTGCTGGTGGCGAATGGTCTCGTCCCATCTGCGGTTTACGACTGTTGAAAGTGGTGTACGGCACGTAGTTCTTAACCACAAACTGGTTGGACCTCTTGCAGAGGATTTGCTGGTGCTGCATGTCTCCTGAAAATACATGATTGTGGCGTTACCATTTTACACTTTTTGTGGTAGATACGTAGGTCAATACGCCTTTGTTCGTAAATGTGTCAACCGATTGGGACCTAAGTGTTTAGAAACAGACTAGTGGATTGTTTATGGACAACGAAGGACATTGGGAGCTGCTTTTGAGGGGGAAGAAGCAGTCAACAAAGTGAATGGACTGGTGGGAAGCGGGAGGTGTGAAAAGTATTAGGAGGGATATTGAGGAGAAATGGCACTTCTCAATCATTATCATACACAACAATACATTTACTGTCTCTAAGCACGACCAAAACCGCCTTCCTCATCTGTAAACCTCCCCCAGCCCATTGACTTTGACAGATCATTCTTGTCAATAGTAGAAGGGGATTTTTGTAGGTTTTTGTGGATTTTTGCATTGTGTTTTGAGAATCTGCAGAGAGGTGAGGTGGTTGTTTCATTACTGTTGTCTTCACTTTATACCTTTCAGTGTCCCTTGCTCATTTTTGTCCCATAATCTTGTTGTGCTCCATAACCACACCATGTGTCCCCTCTCTCATGCTCGTGTACTCCAAAATGCTGCCGCTTTGGGGGATTTTTCAGCAGGGCCTGTGGAAGGACTCCAGATAACCAGAGTTTTACAAAGAGGAAAGGGTAGACTAATTTGACTAAATGGTCTGGAAGATACTCTGTGGTCCTCAGGCTACATCTAACCTCCTGTAACCCCATAACACAAACACAAACCCAAACCCATATAGAGGTCCTGGATGGCAGGAAGCTTGGCCCCTGTGATGTACTGGGCTGTACGCACTACCCACTAGTGCCTTGCAGTCGGAGGCCAAGCAGTTGCCATACCAGGCACTGATGCAACCTGTCAGGATACTCTCAATGGTGCAGCTTTAGAAGCTTTTTAGGGTCTGAGGACCCGTGCCAAAGCTTTTCAGTCTCCTGAGGGAGAATACGTTTTGTCATGCCCTCTTCACGACTATCTTGGTTTGCTTGGACCATGTTAGTTTGTTGGTGATGTAGAATCCAAAGAACTTGAAACTCTCAACCTGCTCCACTACAGCCCTGTTGATGAGAATGGGGGTGTGCTCGGTAAGTACATTACACGACTGCTTACTGTAAATTGAGCTCTCTCAGCCTGTAAATATTTTTGCCAACGTACCTTCACCTTGTGCAGAGATTGGTGTTAGAAACACATGCTAGTGGAATCAGATTATGTACCACCTACAACAAAACACACAACAATAGACAATTTAACCCTTTGAAGCGTACCAATACTCGGGTCTGATTATTCTACAGTGGTCCCTGGAGCCTACGCTCAAACCTGTGGGATTAGAACGCTTATTTAGAATGTCCATTTTCGATTGACGCCACAGTCAGTGTTTTCAGCTGGTAGCACTGTTTTTATTTCACAGAAACATTTTGCACAAACACAGTCCTTAAAAACGTTATGTCCTGAATGTGACCAGTTAATATTTTTTTTAAACGAAATGTTCAGATATTCACAGAAGTGTTGACATCATACCACAATCATCCAAACCGGAAAATGTAGGCTACATTAGTCCTAGCGCTAACTGAGGAAAGATTGACCTAACACAAGCATTCACATTTAGCTAACTCTTGGCTGACAGAAACTATAATATGGATTAGTCAATAAAAATATCTATTTGCAATCCATCATATCATGGGTGGGCTCACCATTGAGCAAAAAATGTTGTAAAACACTTTTAAAAAATTGAAAGTAATCCGATGATGCATAGTTTGTGCGCGCCGCCATGTATGTTTTTTCGGGTCAACCAAAGATAAGAAGAGTAGTCAAGATGAGTTTGGTCTGTTTGCAGTATGCATGTTGAAGGGGATGTGTCGTTTACCATCATTCAATTTCCTTCATTCACTTCCTGAAGTTTACTCGAAAGATGAGTGAACCATCCCTCACCGCATTTTGTTATAAAATCTTTGGTCTGACAGACGTTTACGTGACACCCAGAATGCATTCTATGATGTCAACAAACATGGCGCCACACATAGCTGGTAAATAGCTTAGCATTAGCGCATCATGATCAGTACAACCTTCGCAAAGATATTTTACACACACATGTGTCTGTTACAATCTATGCAAGAATCGGAATGTGTGATTTGTCACTCGTACTTGAAACAGTAAACACATTATGCTCTGAACATACATACGGTGTTCTACAGTAGAAACGACTTCACGATATACAGAAAATAAGGTACTTATTTTCATTGGAATGCACATGTCCAAAGTTATTATTTGTAAGGAAAACAACAATGAAGGTTATGCGAGAGTCAGACAGAAAACGTGCCAGGTGGAAAAGGTTTGTGTTAGACTGCACAAATGTCTGCATACATGATCTGGGGAAACACTAGTCAGGTGTTTGGGCTCTCATTGAAAAGAGAAGTTTGTCATAAATTGTCCGCAACAGTGAAATGGGCTACTTTTATGTCAAATAATGAGGAGGCGGGACAGACCTCAATTCAAACAGAAAATAAAACTTGTTAAAAACTAATTTCAAATTGACAAGTTTAAATACAGCCTATAGATAATTAGCAAGCAGCATGTGACTTGGTTTGAGGGCAGTGCGGGTTAACGGTCCTGTTGTTGGGGGTGACCGTCAGAGATATTTGGATAGCTTACACTATCTAACGTTAGTCAAAGATAGAACGAACAGACAAATATGTTTACTCTGCTGAAAGTATAGCTACCAGTTTAGCAGTGGCATAGGCTAAAATGATTGACAGTGTATATCCAAAAGATAGCTAGCTATATGATTTAGCTGATGGCTTTCAGAGTTAAATACAGAACTGCAATGTTAGCGAACATAGCTAATTTACATAGCTTGAAAACAATGGTAAGGCATCACTTCTCAGCTGTCATCTAAATGGATTACCCATCTGTTCAGTCTGAAAATCCCTCTGGTAATATTTGGTCACCATAAGCATAATTTTTGATCGCCACAAACCACTGGCAGCATTTGGGTAAATCTCTGGTAGGTAGAACGGTGGTAGAAATAACTCATTTCCGCGCTTGTTTGTAATTAGCACAGCCAGACAAAACACCACACGAGCATGAAGATAAACATTAGGGGAAAACTTTGCCTAGAGAAGTTCTGAGATTACTGTGTGTTGGTCGTTTAAAGTTAACAACGCCACGAACCAAGTTTGTAGGCACGCCCCAACTACCTCGCGGGTGGTATCTGCATTCGCTACGAATGCTGGACTTTGTGGTTCACTATGAGCAGACCAATACACAGGAAGTAGAAACTTTATAATTCTACCAGTGAAATGAGAATGACCACGTTCTAGCTTATGGTTTGGGTAAAGTTGATGTTTATGACAAAAACGTGATGTTAATAATATAGTAATGACTATATGCCGTGGCAGAGATAGGGAGAGATTTCCCTTTAATAGATCATAGTCGGCCCAAAAAGATCAGACTACAGCAAATATGACCAACAAAACCCAAACTAAATATGAACCATCTCTCATCAAGTCAATTTAACATGTATATCCAATGCAACATTTACAAATGTGAAGATAAAGAAACAGAGAGCATGCACAACATTTACTTTATTTCACAGGATGTCAAATAAATGTGAAGGTGTTGACTCAGTGAAGATGTCCAGTGAAGGCGTCTTTCATCCAGCTCGGTACCCTGGTTCAGTGGAACAATTCTTGTTCAACCTCATAGTAGTATGATTCTGGTTCTGATTCTGGATAGCGGAACTCCTGTAACTAGTGAATTGACATTTAGATGTCTATGGGATAGTTTTCCAACCATAACATGATAAAACATTCAGTGACTATGAATTTTTACAACTTGACTCGAGGGAGGATGGATTACAGCAACCTTGTACTTGGTCTTAAGCATTTGAGACAAGTACACAGACAGAGACAAAAACTGCAATTGGACAATATAACAAATAAGGCTTTATGCAGGGTGCATTGTTCATTATGACCCTGCAATTAAAAAGTTATTTGCACAGTATATGTCATCACTATGTAGGTGTAAGTTCATTTCAGACCATAATTTGGAATGAAAGGGTCTAGGCAGAAAAGGTCTAGCCCAGCCAGTGCATTTGGTGCACACCTCGTATGCAAGTGGCGGATGGCTGGCTTGTGTCTCTGACCTTTTCCGTTGTCTATTGTTATCCACAACACCCTCTTGCAGGTACTACGTTCTTCACCTTCTCTGCATCCTACAGCAAGAGAAGTGGAGAGAAGAGAGGGGGGGGGGGGAAGGAGGGGTATTCAAATGTACAGGCTGTGTTGGGGTCATGATGCCTGTGCTGAAGGGCAAGCATCGCCACAGACACGTACAAGGGCTTTTTATGTTAAGTTAAACCACCTCTGCCACTACTTCTTGCAGTAATTGATTAACACATTGTTTCCATAAACCATGCCATAGACATTCCCTTCCTAAACCAGACTATATACTCTTGATTCAATGGGCTGTATTGTCATGGGAAACATGTTTACATTGCCAAAGCAGAGAAATGGATAAACAAAAAAAGTGAACAGTAAATATTACACCCACAGAAGTTCAAAATAATAGAGACATTTCAAATTGTGTTATATCTATACATCAAATCACATTTTATTTGTCCCATACACATGGTTAGCAGATGTTAATGCGAGTGTAGCGAAATGCTTGTGCTTCTAGTTCCGACAATGCAGTAATAATCAACAAGTAATCTAGCTAACAATTCCAAAACTACTACCTTATAGACACAAGTGTAAGGGGATAAAGAATATGTACATAAAGATATATGAATGAGTGATGGTACAGAGCGGCATTGTTAAAGTGGCTAGTGATACTTGTATTACATAAAGATGCAGTAGATTTTACATTTACATTTTAATTTAAATACATTTAGATTTAGAGTAGATGATATAGAGTACAGTATATACGTATACATATTAGATGAATAATGTAGGGTATGTAAACATTATATTAGGTAGCATTGTTTAAAGTGGCTAGTGATATATTTTACATCATTTCCCATCAATTCCCATTATTAAAGTGGCTGGAGTTGAGTCAGTGTCAGTGTCAGTGTGTTGGCAGCAGCCACTCAATGTTAGTGGTGGCTGTTTAACAGTCTGATGGCTTTGAGATAGAAGCTGCTTTTCACTCTCTCGGTCCCAGCTTTGATGCACCTGTACTGAGCTCGCCTTCTGGATGATAGCGGGGTGAACAGGCAGTGGCTCGGGTGGTTGTTGTCCTTGATCCTTATGGCCTTCCTGTGACATAGGGTGGTGTAGGTGTCCTGGAGGGCAGGTAGTTAGCCCCCGGTGATGCGTTGTGCAGACCTCACTACCCTCTGGAGAGCCTTACGGTTGTGGGCGGAGCAGTTGCCGTACCAGGCGGTGATACAGCCCGACAGGATGCTCTCGATTGTGCATCTGTAGAAGTTTGTGAGTGCTTTTGGTGACAAGCCGAATTTCTTCAGCCTCCTGAGGTTGAAGAGGCGTAGCAGCGCCTTCTTCACGATGCTGTCTGTGTGGGTGGACCAATTCAGTTTGTCTGTGATGTGTACGCCGAGGAACTTGACTTACTACCCTCTCCACTACTGTTCCATCGATGTGGATAGGGGGTGTTCCCTCTGCTGTTTCCTGAAGTCCACAATCTCCTTAGTTTTGTTGACGTTGAGTGTGAGGTTATTTTCCTGACACCACACTCCGAGGGCCCTCACCTCCTCCCTGTAGGCCGTCTCGTCGTTGTTGGTAATCAAGCCTACCACTGTTGTGTCATCCGCAAACTTGATGATTGAGTTGGAGGCGTGCATGGCCACGCAGTCGTGGGTGAACAGGGAGTACAGGAGAGGGCTCAGAACGCACCCTTGTGGGGCCCCAGTGTTAAGGATCAGCGGGGTGGAGATGTTGTTGCCTACCCTCACCACCTGGGGGCGGCCCGTCAGGAAGTCCAGTACCCAGTTGCACAGGGCGGGGTCGAGACCCAGGGTCTCGAGCTTGATGACGAGCTTGGAGGGTACTATGGTGTTAAATGCTGAGCTGTAGTCGATGAACAGCATTCTCACATAGGTATTCCTCTTGTCCAGGTGGGTTAGGGCAGTGTGCAGTGTGGTTGAGATTGCATCGTCTGTGGACCTATTTGGGCGGTAAGCAAATTGGAGTGGGTCTAGGGTGTCAGGTAGGGTGGAGGTGATATGGTCCTTGACTAGTCTCTCAAAGCACTTCATGATGACGGAAGTGAGTGCTACGGGGCAGTAGTCGTTTAGCTCAGTTACCTTAGCTTTCTTGGGAACAGGAACAATGGTGGCCCTCTTGAAGCATGTGGGAACAACAGACTGGGATAGGGATTGATTGAATATGTCCGTAAAAACACACCAGCTAGTCTCCCCAGGGGTGATGGCAGATTCGTTCTGTGCGTGATATCCTGCAAGACAGGAATGTCAGTGTTTTGCCATTGCCAGTGAAGAGCCCAGATCTCAATCCCATTGAGCACGTCGGGGACCTGTTGGATCAGAGGGTGAGGGCTAGGGCCATTCCCCCCAGAAATGTCTGGGAACTTGCAGGTGCCTTGGTGGAAGAGTGGGGTAACATCTCACAGCAAGAACTGGCAAATATGGTGCAGTCCATTAGGAGGAGATGCACTGCAGTACTTCATGCAGCTGGTGGCCAGATACTGACTGTTACTTTTGATTTTGACCGCCCCCCCCTTTGGTCAGGGACACATTCCATTTCTGTTAGTCACATGTCTTATGAATTTTATGTTCATACAAATATTTACACATGTTAAGTTTGCTGAAAATAAACGCAGTTGACAGTTTTATTTCACCTTTATTTAAGCAGGTAGGCCAGTTGAGAACAAGTTCTCATTTTCAACTGCGACCTGGCCAAGATAAAGCATAGCAGTGTGAACAGACAACACAGAGTTACACATGGAGTAAACAATTAACAAGTCGATAATACAGTAGAAAAATAAAGAGTCTATATACACTGTGTGCAAAAGGCATGAGGTTTTAGGCGAATAATTACAATTTTGCAGATTAACACTGGAGTGATAAATGATCAGATGGTCATGTACAGGTAGAGATATTGGTGTGCAAAAGAGCAGAAAAGTAAATAAATATAAACAGTATGGGGATGAGGTAGGTAAAATTGGGTGGGCTATTTACCGATAGACTATGTACAGCGATCTGTTAGCTGCACAGATAGCAGATGTTTGAAGTTGGTGCAGGCAGCGAACGGTTGAAAAGCATGCATTTGGTTTTACTAGCGTTTTAGAGCAGTTGGAGGCCACGGAAGGAGTGTTGTATGGCATTGAAGCTCGTTTGGAGGTTAGATCGCACAGTGTCCAAGGACGGGCCGGAAGTATACAGAATGGTGTCGTCTGCGTAGAGGTGGATCAGGGAATCGGCCGTAACAAGAGCAACATCATTGATATATACAGAGAAAAGAGTCGGCCCGAGAATTGAACCCTGTGGCACCCCCATAGAGACTGCCAGAGGACCGGACAGCATGCCCTCCGATTTGACACACTGAACTGTCTGCAAAGTAGTTGGTGAACCAGGCAAGGCAGTCATCAGAAAAACCGAGGCTACTGAGTCTGCCGATAAGAATATGGTGATTGACAGAGTCGAAACCCTTGGCAAGGTCGATGAAGATGGCTGCACAGTACTGTCTTTTATTGATGGCGGTTATGATATCGTTTAGTACCTTGAGTGTGGCTGAGGTGCACCCGTGACCGGCTCGGAAACCAGATTGCACAGCGGAGAAGGTACGGTGGGATTCGAGATGGTCAGTGACCTGTTTGTTGACTTGGCTTTCGAAGACCTTAGATAGGCAGGGCAGGATGGATATAGGTCTGTAACAGTTTGGGTCCAGGGTGTCTCCCCCTTTTGAAGAGGGGGATGACTGCGGCAGCTTTCCAATCCTTGGGGATCTCAGACGATATGAAAGAGAGGTTGAACAGGCTGGTAATAGGGGTTGCGACAATGGCGGCGGATAGTTTCAGAAATAGAGGATCCAGATTGTCAAGCCCAGCTGATTTGTACGAGTCCAGGTTTTGCAGATCCTGTGGCAACAGGTCACAAGTCTTGCTGCTGTGACTGCACACTGGTATTTCACCCAATAGATATGGGAGATTATCAAAATTGGATACGTTTTCGAATTCTTTGTGGCTCTGTCTAATCGGAGGGAAATATGTGTCTCTAATATGGTCATACATTTGGCAGGAGGTTAGGAAGTGCATCTCAGTTTCCACCTCATTTTGTGAGCAATGTGCACATAGCCTGCCTTCTCGTAAGAGCCAGGTCTGCCTACTGCAACCTTTCAATAGCAAGGCTGTGCTCACTGACCATGTACAGTTGAGGTCAAAAGTTTACATAAACTAGTTAATGACTCCAACCAAAGTGTTTCAACCACTCCACAAATGTCTTGTTAACAAAACTACTGTTTTTCATCATAGGTACACTTAAACTATGACAGACAAAATGAGATTTTTTTTTCCAGAAAATCACATTGTAGGACTTAATGAATTTATTTGCAAATGATGTTGAAAAACAAGTATTTGGTCACCTACAAACAAGCAAGACTTCTGGCTCTCACAGACCTGTAACAACTTCTTTAAGAGGCTCCTCTGTCCTCCACTCGTTAGTAGTGTGTGGCGGCGTAGTGTGTTACTCCACAAGTCCTGATTTCGCTACTCCTGCCTGTCACCACACTGCTTGGTCCTGCTGTGGTGTAACGGTTTTCTTCTGTGGACGAAGGATCGGACCAAAGCGCAGCGTGGTTAGAGTTCAACATGTTTAATAAAGACCATAAACATGAACACTACAAAATACCAAAACAACAAATGTGAAAAACCGAAACAGTCCTATCTGGTGAATAGACACAAAGACAGGAAACAACCACCCACAAAACCCAACACAAAACAGGCAACCTAAATATGGTTCCCAATCAGAGATAATGACTAACACCTACCTCTGATTGAGAACCATATCAGGCCAAAAATAGAAATGGTGAAAACTAGACACACACCATAGAATGCCCACTCAGCTCACGTCCTGACCAACACTAAAACAAAGAAAACATAAAAGAACTATGGTCAGAACGTGACACTCTACTATTATTCTGACATTTCACATTCTTAAAATAAAGTGGTGATCCTAACTGACCTAAGACAGGGACTTTTTTTTACGAGGATGACATTTCAGGAATTGTGAACAACTGAGTTTAAATGTATTTGGCTAATGTGTATGTAAACTTCTGACTTCAACTGTACATAGTCAAAGCATTCCTTAATTTTGGTTCAGGCACAGTGGTCAGGTATTCTGCCACTGTGTACGCTCTGTTTAGGGCCAAATAGCATTCTAGATTGCTCAGTGTTTTTCTTAATTCTTTCCAATGTGTCAAGTAATTCTCTTTTTGTTTTGTCATGATTTGGTTGGGTCTAATTGTGTTGCTGTGCTGGGACTCTGTGGGGTCTGTTTGTATTTGTGAACAGAGCCCCAGGACCAGTTGCTTAGGGGACTCTTTTCCAGGTTCATCTCTCTGTAGGTGATGGCTTTGTTATGGAAGGTTTAGGGATCGCTTCATTTTAGGGGGTTGTATAATTATGAAGTCTCTTTTCTGGATTTTGATCATCAGCGGGTATCGGCCTAATTCTGCTCTGTATACATTATTTGGTGTTTTAGTTTGTACACAGAATAAGTTTTTGCAAAATTCTCCATGCAGAATCTCAATTTGGTGTTTGTCCCATTTTGTGAATTATTGGTTGGTGAGTGGACCCCAGACCACACAACCATAAAGGGCAATGGGTTCTATAACTGATTCAGGTATTTTCTCCCAGATACTAGATGGTATGTCAAATTTTATGTTCCTTTGGATGGCATAGAAGGCCCTTTTTGCCTTGTCTCTCAGATTGTTCACCAGAGACTCAGGGTTCGCGCCCAGGCTCTGTCGTAACCGGCCGTGACCGGGAGGTCCGTGGGGCGACGCACAATTGGCCTAGTGTCGTCCGGGTTAGGGAGGGCATGGCCGGTAGGGATATCCTTGTCTCATCGCGCACCAGCGAGTCCTGTGGCGTGCCGGGCGCAGTGCACGCTAACCAAGGTTGCCAGGTGCACAGTGTTTCCTCCAACACATTGGTGCGGCTGGCTTCCGGGTTGGATGCGCACTGTGTTAAGAAGCAGTGTGGCTTGGTTGGGTTGTGTATCGGAGGACGCATGACTTTCAACCTTCGTCTCTCCCGAGCCCGTACAGGAGTTGTAGCAATGAGACAAGATAGTAGCTACTAACAATTGGATACCACAAAATTGGGGAGAAAAATGGGTCAAATTTAAAATAAATAAATACCTAGAGCTTTGTGTTTCACTTTGAATACACTATGAGTGGGGATTGCACCTAGTAAAGTAAACTGTCGAAATGGGCTATAATCTGTAGTAGGTAATGCCTTCTCAACATGGCTCCTCATGTTTAACTCTCTCTGTCACTCCAATATTGTTGCCTGATACCACTCTTGAACATTATGTGGTCATAATAGTAATCTCATCTTCTTTCACCAAAGAACGCAGTTCTCCGAGCTTGCTGAAACTCTCCCGAAAGGCAGGTTTTCATTTTGAGCCCTGACCCATACAGAAAGATACTGTTGTTAGAATGCTGACTGTGATAAACATTCTTAGATTCCTAATTCCCATCCCCATTCCGAATAAATGTATAATTGGTGACAATATAAAGATATTGAAGCACATTTGATTACTATGCATAAAAAAAAACATTTTATGTGTGGGGTCCCCATAGTTTAATCCAGTAAAAGTACATTCTGTGGTGCATCTTATGCTGCCTGTCACCCAGTCCTTTATGATGCCGTTATGTCACCTCATTAAGGCTACTCAATGTCTTATAGGCCTATCATGCAAACATTTCATGCAAGTTAACACTTCCTACTCATTACTTTTGTTCTAACGTAAAACTTATGTTTGTAAAACTGTCAATTAATCATTTACTGGTGTGTCATCACTATTATTTCCATTCTGACATTACATGTATCCATTGCAGTGCCATTCTATACCGTTGAAGTACAGTTCTAGGTCATTGCATATACCATACAGTGCTGTGGGAAAGTATGCAGACCCCTTGACTTTTTCCACATTTTGTTACATTTACAGCCTTATTCTTATTCTTGCTTAAATAAATAAAACATCCTCAGCAATCTACACACCATAATGACAAAGTGATAGGAGATTTTTCATTTTTTTTCTCCAAATTAAAAATAAAAAACGAAATACCTAATTTACATAAGTATTCAGACCTTTTGCTATGACACTTGAAATTCAGCTCAGGTACATCCTGTTTCCATGAATCATCCTTGAGATGTTTATACAACTTGATTGGTGTCCACCTGTGGTAAATTCAATCTATTGGACATAATTTTGAAAGGTACGCACTTGTCTATATAAGGTCCCACAGTTGACCGTGCATGTCAGAGGAAAAACCAAGCCCTGAGACAGGATTGTATCGAGGCACAGATTTGGGGAATGGTACAAAAAATGTCTGCAGCGTTGAAGGTCCCCAAGAACAGAGTGGCCTCCATCATTCTTAAATGTAAGAAATTTGGAACCACCAAGACTCTTCCTAGAGCTGGCCGTCCAGCCAAACTGAGCAATCGGGGGAGAAGGGCCTTAGTCAGGGATAAAGTCAAAATCTGATGCCCGCACCCAACAATAACCCGCAAATATATTAAAATGCACTGAGGCTAAAGTCAAAGACGGCAGAATGATTTTTTTTTGCATGATTTTGATATGTTTCTGCTTATAATTTCAAACATTTTCGTTAGTCAACTTGTCTATAATTAGATACATGCAGCTTCTCTTTTATATGTTGACCTAGAAGACTAAATAAACTCTTGCTCAACAAAATAATGGAATGGATAGATAGAATGAGTGCTTCAATCTAGCTCTGTCATCTTCTTTCACGGAGCAAAGATGTTTAGGGATTGGGGAGAAAATGCAACCAAGGCCAACATTTTTAAAAATATTTTCAGTGCAAAATGACATCAGTTTCACCGGTTGTAAGGAAATAGAAAGTTGTGAAAACGACTTTCTTATATATTTTATGTGGTTGAAATACTATCAGCTTGTATGATGCCGACAGCGTCTCAAGATGCAGAGACGAAGAAATCAGTTTCTCCACTCCTGTTCCCAAGTCCACATTTTGACTACATTTGGTATATAATTTGTTTTCTGCAATAAATGCTTAATTCTGCAGGAATTATTATTAAGGCTATGTGAGAGGTTATAGACCTACAGTCAGCATCCAGATTTCAGTTTCCATTTAACACATCTAAACAGAAGGCTACAGTTCCCTTTACGTGCCATAGGCCTATTTGAAGTCCCTTCTTGTGACTGTGGAATTTGATTTGCGCCTCACAATCATCACACATAGCACTGCTATAATCCTCTTTTACCAATTCACTTTCCCAGACATTACTTTTCTGGCCCTCCATTCTCTTTTTCAACTCTACTTTACAGCTTTTGTCTTATTGAATTAAACTTCGATTATATATTTTTTTACCTCCGTGGATTGACGTTAACTTCTTCTGCCTGTTCCCAAAAGCATTATTTGACGATTGGTGTGTAGGCTATTTGGTACACATACAGTTGGCCTGAAATAAGAAAAGAAAAACCTCATTGTAGCTTACAGATATACACTACCAGTCAAAAGTTTTAGAACACCTACTCATTCAAGGGTTTTTCTTTATTTGTACTAATTTCTACATTGTAGAATAATAGTGAAGTCATCAAAACTATGAAATAACACATATGGAATCATGTAGTAACCAAAACAGTGTTAAACAAATACAAATATATTTTATATTTGAGATTCTTCAAATAGACAATCTATGACTGGAGTTTTTTGGGACTTCCTCTGACACCGCCTGGTATAGAGTTCCTGGATGGCAGAGTTGCTCTGCCACAGTGATGTACTGGGCCGCGTGCACTACCCTCTGTAGCGCCTTGCTGTCAGATGCCGAGCAGTTGCCATACCAAGCAGTGATGCAACCAGTCAGGGTGCTCTCAATAGTGCAGCTGTAGAACTAAGGACCAATGCCAAATATTTTTAGCCTTCTGAGGGGGACTAGGCGTTGCCGTACCCTCCTCACGACTGTGTTGGTGTGTTTGGGCCATGATAGTTCCTTAGTGATGTGGACATCAAGGAACTTGAAGCTCTAGACCTTCTCTACTACAGCGCAATGTGAATGGAGATGTGCTCGGCCCTCCTTTTCCTGTAGTCCACTATCAGCATCTTTGTCTTGCTCACATTGAGGGAGAAGCTGTTGTCCTGGCACCACACTGGCAGGTCTCTGACCTCCTTCCTCAGGATGTCTCATCATTGTCTGTGATCAGGCCTACCACCGCCGTGTCATCTGCAAACTTTATGATGGCGTTGGAGTCGTGCTTGGCCACGCAGTCGTGGGTGAACAGCCCATGTAATTGGATGTGTATAATTAAAATTTCCTCTCACATTAACAGTATGCCAGTCCTTAAAAAGTTAGAAAATTGGCTCCAATTTGAACCCCTGGATGATATATTAAAACGGCCCTGTTAAACAGGTAAGGGTTGTTTACCTCTTTTCTCCCAGATACTGGGAAAATGAGAGGCAGTCATTTGAATGATGTGTAAAGGTTCCTAAGGCTACATGATGATACTGTTTAAATTGGTCTGCAGCAGACTGTAACAGGAATTTAAATCAGAGGTGATTGAAGGCTTCAGTAGCCCCGGTAAGTAGTTTGTGGGTAGGGGTGCTGCAAGGGGGGTGATAATGCTGAGAGAGAAAATTGCCTGCGCTGTAGATGTCTATATTAGTCCGCTAATACAGGGCCAGTAAAGGCTCAAAGGCACCACCTTTGTGATTTAGTTTTATCAAAATGTATTTCAGTGTTTACCAGCATTTGTAACTTGAGTCAAAAAAGTATCTGTACAAAACAGCTAATCTGACAATACTTGTGGAATTAAAAAATACTTCCTGATATAAGTTTTCCAGTTTCTTGAAATACTTTGCAAATGCAATACATTTTTACATGTAAAGTGAAATGGTCAATTCATTCCTTTCCCATTTTAGTAGACTGTCATATCCAGAGCAATTTACAGCAGTGATTGCATAATTTTTTTTGTTTTTTTTGTACTGGTCCCCTGTGGGAATCAAACCCACAGCCCTAACACTGCAAGTGCCATGCTCTACCAACTGAGCTACCAACTAAGCCACATCATATCAAACAAACCTCTTGATGCCTCAATGTACTCAATTACTGTATTGTGCATTGTTTTTCTCCACGGTGATGGAAAATCTACAGGTACAAACCTAGTGGCTACCCGTCATTCAGGGTAGGTGGGGCCAACCTGTGTTGATGTTTTTTTTTGTTATTTTGGCATTCATATTTGTCACATATCAGTTTGCAAACAATGAATATAGATATTTTTTTAAAGGAGTTACTAAAGCTGCATACAAACTCGGTCTCTATTTTGCTCTCTTGAGTAAGGCAGCTCCCACATGCAGGTGTTTCAGCCTAGCTCAGTGTTTTCTGTGGTGGTGGCACAGCCAGTGGAAAATACAGAGTGTAGAGGTTGGAAATGTTCCCTAGTTGTGCCGTGATTGTCTCAGTGTTCTGTCATTCATGGGGACAATGCGTCACTGCCAAATCTAAGGGTGGAGCTCGAAAATTCAAGCCCTTCGGGTGCTGCCATAGAGTGACATTAGAAGTGCCCATCCAAGAAGGCTCAAGGTCATTGGCCACAGATAAAATTAAGTCAAATCACATTAAACATCAGCTTTGATTGGACTGATCATGTTAACATCATACTTCAAAATCCTAGCTAGCAAGCTAGCAGTCATCATCATTAATAAAGTTGACAATCTGCTGGCAAATCCTTTTTAATCTTTGTCATATGAAGAGAAATAATGAAGAGAAATTATAGATAAAACGTATCGGGGCTCATCGGCCATTGGACATAAACGTTAAACAACAAGTTGGAAATCGCAAATTCAACAATGAGTGGTTTGGAAGTAATCAGTGGCTAACTGCAAGAATTGCAAAGAAATCCCTATCCTGCTATTCGATGGAGTGGGTGTGTGGTCCCAAGTCTGGATTTAAGGGTCTATTTTCCCAGCTTTAAAGTATAAACATTCAACATGGGCAATGGTGTCAATCCAGCATGACTTTCGCAGCGCTCAAAACAACTGGAAACTCAGAACTGGGAAATCTGATTTCAGTTCAAGACTCCTGGGAACTCGGAGATAAACGAGCTCGGACTGTAAAAATACGTTTTGAACGGTCATCCAACTCGGAATTGAAAGTCGGGAACTCGGACCTCTTTCTAGAGCTCCATCCTGAAGATCACTGACATCATCATGTTTTTTTCCCCCTAAAATTACCAGTTGTCTTGAAAGCACCATCAATCCAGAGAATGCCAGACTTTGAAGTTTGATGAAAAAATTTGCCCATGAATGACCGCTGCGCCACCTTCCTGTTCAAGTGAGCACAGCACAACAAGGTAAGTCCAAACATGTATTGCATACTGCATAAATAATGTAATATACTGTAGCTAAGAAAGTAATACTAAGTTGTGTAGTAAGCTATTAGTAGCCCATGTGCCTCACCCTAATAATTTGGTCCTGTTTTGCCTCCTAATTTCACCTAATTTCACCTTCCGTTCTGACTTGGTGCTTCACATGTAGCCTATAGCCTGTTTTAGAGAAATGTCATCATTGAATATTGTCTGCTTATATGCCTCCTTAAGGTTTCCTACAGTTCTGACTTGGTGTACAGGGAGAATACTTTAAGAACGGCCCATGTTCTGAATTCTGTCGCTGTATATTTCAGAAGTGCTGAAGAAATAGTTATATTGACAACGTTAGTCCTAGCTCGCTCATTAATATCTTCATCAACATTAAGGATTGCCTCTTATCCGCTCATCGTCCACTTATGCCATAGTTTGTACATCTCAGTTATCAGTGGAAACCACTCAATGTAAATGTACATTACTGTATTGTACAGACTGGTCATCTAGGTTTCAGTGCCGATTTTAGCTTGTAAATCTTGGTGGGGCAAACTGAAAATCTATATTTTTAGACGCAAGCCAGCAAACCCACTACACAACACAACACTAAACAATACATTAATTGCACTATAACGGTGACAAACGGTGCCCACAAACTGTTAGGGCCTACATAAAGCTGTCACAACAGCAGAGTCCCAACAGCAGTCCCAACACTTTATCACTGCTACACCTGGCTATCAGAGGAGCCTTGTTTGGTAGTGAAACAGTTCATTCAGCCTCATTTACTGCCTTTTAAAAAAGCATAGCTGATATGGCTGACTTGCTTATTAAGTGTTTTGTAAGGATGATAAATGAATACTGCAAAAAGTGGTTGTTTTCCATGTTATTTGATCAAGAAAAATATTTTTATTTGATGTGGATGTTTTGTGTCTTTGCCCATAACTTTGCTCCTTTTGATGTAAATGTTCGAGGACAGGGTTTTGTACTTTCTGGATTCCATTAGAATGACAATTGCAGGGAGGAAAGGGCAACAACTATTCCAATTCCAATTATTGAGTCCTGCAAGACACTGTTCTGAATTATGTAACTCTACTTTTTTTTTGGCCAAAACAGAGATGCTGAAAATGTTGGCCTGTGCTACAGACATGTGAAAAAAATATTGATAAAAAAAAATATATATATATATATATATATATATACATACTCTTTTATATATTTTTTAGTTTTATTTTATTCTAACTTTTCAAGGGATGCTGCAGCCCTCTCAGGACTCCTACTTCCCGCGGCTATTTCAAATTTTGTCTTTTAGCAGCCAGTGTTCACAATTGATCATAGCTGTGAGATTTTAATCATTTTAAGGTGTACTGTCACCTGAAACTAATCTCCAGATAAATGGAGAGCAAACCCACTTTATGATGATATAAAAATGACTGAGGGCTTTATTTTCGGCTGCCGTTAAGTTGGCAATTTTGTCATCTTCTATCTGGCTCACAGGCTTTTTCCAGCCCTAACTCCAGGTTTGGCAAGTTACCTGTCTTATATAAATTTGCTCGAATATGGTGGACATATTTGAGGTGTATCCGTAAAAACATGATTTAAAGTGCTAATTTCAGGCAGTGCTGATAGGGATATTTAAGACCAACCAAAAGCCGGTTTTAGCGGTAAACGCAGTTGGTTATGGCACACATTTGTTAAGTGTATCCAGCCGTGACGCACACTGCCCATACGCACATTATGTGCTTTCGGCGCCTGTATCCTTTCTATTTAGAAACATAAAAAAACAAATGTTTTTTCCCATTTCGTTTTATTTGGTTAAAAAACAAGCATAGCCTGTCCTCCTCTCAATGAAGGCTCCCCCCTCCTGCCCTATGCAATCGTGAAGTAGTCAAGACTGTCGATAAAGGGTTTGGCTCCTGAGACCACTTATAAATAAATATGAATCACCAAATTTTTATTCAAATAAAAATTTGAGAGGAGTTAAACATTGAGCTGATATTCCCTTTTTATCTATGGATTGTAGCCAGGCCCACATTATTTTTAGGCATGCTTGTCCCGTTTTGGACGTGCGTAAACTCCCCTCCATGTTGTAGGCCACTTGTCCATGCCCACCATGTTGTTTTCCGTTTCATATGCTCCAAACCCACGCTCTCCCCTTAGGCCTTCTATAATGAAAGGCTGGTTCATCGGCAGTGTGTGCCTTTTTTTTTTATCCTGGCGAATTTATGACATCATTACATTTTGACATGTATTTATTGTCGTTGTTTATTTTATTTTATGACAACCGATCTTAGTAGAATGATTCAACTTCCTGGTTTTATGGTTACAATGTCCATGGCGTTGCATGCAATGCAACTTCTGGAGATATGTGAATGCGATCTGATCTGTTATATGTTCATAAAACACTATTTGGAAGCAGTAGAACGGCGAGTGGACATCCTCCCTTTCTCTTTATGTTGGGTCTTTGTCCAGTTATTTTGAAAAGTTTGGTGGTGCCATAAAACCCTCCAAAGTCTGCGTTGTTTTAATATTATATGCCCACGGGAGAAATGATGGTGCTTGTAAGTGTAAAATAGCTTGCTTAAAACAAGTTATTTCATTTTGGGGGGATTTGATGAGAATTATTAGTTGTATTTTTAGGCTTTATCAATAATGATTTTAATCTTGCTTATTGACAATGTTGGGCATGTCCATGCTGAGCCATAATGCAATTTACAGTAGGCCTACTGTAGCCCCTATATCAGTGAATGCTATTGAAGCCATGCAATTGCTTAAAACAAATGTGGACTGAAAATGGGTCATCTCAGGTGAAACTTCACATGTGCAGGCCGTAAAATCAAAGGCACTCCTGAAAATATAAAGTTGTTTTTGACGAAAATGAAAACATGTCAGTTTGTTACTTTCCCAAGATTGGAGTATTAACAGGTTTAGCTGCATAAGGCATTGGTTCAAATTTACTTTCTGCCTTTAGAATTTTTCCCTACTCCCATTGACTTCCCAAACTCCCAAACCCCTGTCTGGTCTGTCGAGTCTGCTTCGCAAAGCGTTCCCGGAGGTATGGCTATGTTGGTCTTCTGGGTTTGAAGATTGTGATATCACAGTCCTCTCATCTCTGCTGCACCTGGCTTTCCATGCTTACTTTGCCTCCTGTTTTTTCCCTGCATTTTGCTTTCTGTAGCCGATATCTACACTGTAGAACTTTTCCCTGTAAAGGTACAATATTATACTGGCATCAGAGTTGCCAGCTTAATACAGTCATTTTCCTTTACAGCACAGATGCTGTCATATATTTACTGTACTATTTTCTTTAGTGTAAAATATATTACAGCATCTACAGTGGGGCAAAAAAGTAGTTAGTCAGCCACCAATTGTGCAAGTTCTCCCACTTAAAAATATGAGAGAGGCCTGTAATTTTCATCATAGGTACACTTCAACTATGACAGACAAAATGAGAAAAGAAATCCAGAAAATCACATTGTAGGATTTTTTATGAATTTATTTTCAAATTGTGGTGGAAAATAAGTATTTTGTCACCTACAAACAAGCAAGATTTCTGGCTCTCACAGACCTGTAACTTCTTATTTAAGAGGCTCCTCTGTCCTCCACTCGTTACCTGTATTAATGGAACCTGTTTGAACTTGTTATCAGTATAAAAGACACCTGTCCACAACTTTTACATTTTACATTTACATTACATTTAAGTCATTTAGCAGACGCTCTTATCCAGAGCGACTTACAAATTGGTGCATTCACCTTATGACATCCAGTGGAACAGCCACTTTACAATAGTGCATCTAAATCTTTTAAGGGGGGTGTGAGAAGGATTACTTTATCCTATCCTAGGTATTCCTTAAAGAGGTGGGGTTTCAGGTGTCTCCGGAAGGTGGTGATTGACTCCGCTGTCCTGGCGTCGTGAGGGAGTTTGTTCCACCATTGGGGAGCCAGAGCAGCGAACAGTTTTGACTGGGCTGAGCGGGAACTGTACTTCCTCAGTGGTAGGGAGGCGAGCAGGCCAGAGGTGGATGAACGCAGTGCCCTTGTTTGGGTGTAGGGCCTGATCAGAGCCTGGAGGTACTGAGGTGCCGTTCCCCTCACAGCTCCGTAGGCAAGCACCATGGTCTTGTAGCGGATGCGAGCTTCAACTGGAAGCCAGTGGAGAGAGCGGAGGAGCGGGGTGACGTGAGAGAACTTGGGAAGGTTGAACACCAGACGGGCTGCGGCGTTCTGGATGAGTTGTAGGGGTTTAATGGCACAGGCAGGGAGCCCAGCCAACAGCGAGTTGCAGTAATCCAGACGGGAGATGACAAGTGCCTGGATTAGGACCTGCGCCGCTTCCTGTGTGAGGCAGGGTCGTACTCTGCGGATGTTGTAGAGCATGAACCTACAGGAACGGGCCACCGCCTTGATGTTAGTTGAGAATGACAGGGTGTTGTCCAGGATCACGCCAAGGTTCTTAGCGCTCTGGGAGGAGGACAACTTCAAACAGTCACACTCCAAACTCCACTATGGCCAAGACCAAAGAGCTGTCAAAGGACACCAGAAACAAAATTGAGTCAGGAGTCTTATGGCATGGGGGTAGAAGTTGTTTAGAAGCCTCTTGGACCTACACTTGGCGATCCGGTACCACTTGCCGTGTGGTAGCAGAGAGAACAGTCTATGACTAGAGTGGCTGGAGTCATTGACAATTTTCAGGCCTTTCTTGGACACCGCCTGGTATAGAGGTCCTGGATGGCAGGAAGCTTGGCCCCAGTGATGTACTGGGCCTGTCGCACTAACCTCTGTAGTGCCTTGCGGTCGGAGGTCGAGCAGTTGCCATACCAGGCATTGATGCAACCAGTCAGGATGCTCTCAATGGTGCAGCTGTAGAACCTTTTGAGGATCTGAGGACCCATGTCTCCTGAGGGGGAATAGGTTTTGTCGTGCCCGCCTCACGACTGTCATGGTGTGCCTGGGTCATGTTAGTTTGTTGGTGATGTCGACACAAAGGAACTTGAAGCTCTCAACCTGCTCCACTGCAGCCCTGTCGATGAGAGTGAGGGCGTGCTCGGTTCTCTTTTTCATGGAGTCCACAATCATCTCCTTTGTCTTGATCGTGTTGAGGGAGAGGTTGTTGTCCTGGCACCACACGGCCAGGTCTCTGACCTCCTCCCTATAGGCTGTCTCGTTGTTGTCGGTGATCAGGCCTACCACTGTTGTGTCATCGGCAAATATAATGATGTGCGTTGTCTGTGCGTTGTTTGTGTTTCTAGTTTTGTATTATGTTTCATTTATTGATTAAATTAGTCACTCCCTGAATTTGCTTCCCAACTCCCAGCGCACACGTTACAGTACCTGTCAATTATTACCTGGGTGATGTTTTTATCGGTCTCACTGCAGTATATTTACGAGCAATTTAGAGCAGACCAAAATGGTTTGTGTTAACTAGTTAGCTAGGTTAGCTAAGAAAAAATGCGGTAATTCAACATTGGCTAGCAATAAAGATACTTAAATTGTTTACCCAGCAGCTGCTGAAAATATTCTTCCATTTCACAGCCGCTTCACGAAGATATTTACTAAAATAGTCGGAGTTTCATATTTCTCACCCGACAGCATGAGGTTGGCACCTGAAACTGATCATTTGAATCTACAGTAAGCATAAGCTATTACTGTGAAGGAATACAATATGCTAGTCATTTTTACAGGAGGCTTCCAATTACAGTTAATAAAATTATTTTTCAGCATTAATGCATTCATTTATGGTATTTTACTGTGCATTCTACAGTGTTTCAGTGTTGAAATGACAGAAGTCTTACATTGTAACCCACAGGATCCATCACCAGGGGAAAAACTGATGAGCCTCCTCACTGCAGCAGGATGGCACAGATATCATTACCTTCTATAGCCCAGGAAATCAGCCTGCAGAGTGAGAGAGAGAGTGAGAGAGAGATATGAACGCCATGGTACGGTACTGGTTCAGCGGAATCAGTAGTCAAATGTAGGCAGATGGTAGAATGGCCCGCCATATCAAGTCTCTGGCTGGCCCACTGCTTGTGAGGTTGTGTATGTGCATATATGTGTCTGCGTGTGTGTGTGGGGGGAGTGGGGAATAGTGTGTGTGTGTGTGTGTGTGCGACCATGTGTTTGAGGGTGATGTTTGTATATCACAGGTCTCCAGGCCTTTCCTTGTTAGGATTTATAGCATATTGTATGGTGGCAGACAGACTATGTAAAACCCTTGTACAGTAGATAGGTATTTTTATTTCCTCTATCCCTTTGAGTAATGCCAGGAATGCAAACACGTGGCATTCTTTGTTGACAAGTGATTTAGAAGACCTCGTAACACATCACCAGTTCCATAGATGTTCCATATAATGGCCGCATCTCTTTATGTATAAGTACAATTCCATGACCCTGTCCATCATTTCTCATCTGTATTGGTGACCAAAGTTTAGGTGCCTGGATAGCTTGCCAATGGCGTTTCTCATATTTCATACCTTCTATATCTAAACAGATGGCATTCTCGTGTGCATTACTCCTCACAAGATACCTAAAACCAGTAATACAATCCACTATTCTTCTGAACAGTAATTGATTGACTTCAATTCATTGTTACACCTTCTGTGTATCACATTTTCATGAGAATGCCCGTCCTCTGAGCAGTGGGAGAGGAGAGTTTAATGTACTCTGGTGATATGTAATAGGCTTTACATGCATTACATATATGTACTACATTAAACACAAAAGTAAATGAGCGAACGCCATATGATCCCGACTCCCCCGATACAGTTAGTGTGAAGACTGACAGGTTGATAGCTGAGAGCTGATTACTCTAAAATGATTCAGCATGTGACTCCTCAGCTACAGTAATCAGGTTCAATGTGTTGCTTATTGACAGCACTTGCCTTTCCTTTTCTGCATTACACTTTTATTAATTTATTATTTTAGCAACCTTAGCCCTTGTTATTCAAAGTGTACACTACAGATCAGTGTTCCATTAGTAAAATACAGTATTGTGTAGGAGACATACCAAGAAGCAATTTAACAGTTGCGTGATCAATTCTATCTCGCAGTCTAAAATTACATGTTACACACTGTGTGCATGCTTTGTTTTGCATTCTCACTCATTGTCAACTGATGGGTTCTGACTTCTAAACTTTCAATATGCTTAATCAAGTAACTAAGGGATATAGGGGAATGAATGGACAGATGTCCTCGATAGCTGTGAAAAATAATCTACCCTTGAACCATGCTGCTACCCCAGATTATATTCATCCTGGTCTCATAGACTAGACGTAACATAGTAAAAATATATCCGGGACACTTTAAATGAATATAATATGTTACATTTGGTATGGTTACATAAGACAGAAGGTTACTTAAGGTGGTTGGTTGGGGTAGATAGGTGTTCATATAAAGCTAACGTATGTAACCCAAATGTTGTGTGTTTGAATCTCATCACGGACAAATTTAGCATTTACTTTCCACATGAACCCCTACATTCCCACAGACCCTCATTAACATTAAGCCATTGGAGTTGACCGATAGGCCAGCAAAGCAAGGTAAGGGTCAGCTGCTTACTTGAGGAGGTTCTTCGCCGTCTGAATGGTGGGTTCCGCCTCTCCGTTGCTTTGCAGGTACTTTGGACCGCTGGTGACTCTGCAGTGAAGTTGGAAAGGGGTCTTCCGGTGAACTGAGGCCCATTGAATGTAAGTAAACAGGACCTCAGGTACCCTATGGCAGGCGAAGATGGACTTCAGATGAACTACGATGTCTGCAGACTTTGTTAGTGACATGTCTGTGACATGTTTCCACATACCTTGAGAAGTAGTCCACCACTAGCAGGTAGGTGGTGCATTTCAGAGTGAACAAGTCTGCTCCCAGTCTTTGCCAGGGTCTCTCAGAAAGTTGTGATGGTATGAGTGGTTCAGTATGGTTTGTGCACTCTTTGATGTATGTCGTTAAGCACAAGTTTCGTTCAGAGTCCAGGCCACCACACAGCCTGTCGTGCACGTTCTCTGCACTTGACCACACTTTAATGACCCTTGTGCAGCTTAGTTAGGATGTCATTTCGTAAAGCTGATGGAATGACAAGTCTTGTTCCTTTCAACAGAAAACCTTCGTGCTCTGTGAGAAAAACGTGTTCTGCCCAGTACAGCCCTTCACATCCGCTGAACTCCTGACACATTTCCATGTCTTTTGAGAACACACTGTTGGCTTTGAGTTGTTCCCTCAGATTGTCTATATAGGAAACACTCAGTGGATGCTGTTCCATGATGGCATCCACATATATATTTGTCGTCTCTATGAGCTCATTTTCTGCAGCAGTAGCTATGTCTTTGCCTGGTGCACGTGACAGCGTGTCTGCAGTCCACAGGATCTTTCCAAGGACATGAGCAATCGTGTAGGAATTTCTCATCCTGAAGCATTGGATTTGTGGGGGAAGGGTGTCCAAGGGTTGGTTCCCCAGAAGGCTCAGGAGCGATTTGTGATCAGTTTCCAGCTGAAAGTGTTGACCAATGAGAAAGTCTCTAAATCTTTCACATGCCCATGTCCGCCCGAGAGCTCCTTTTTCCACTTGAGCATATCTCTGCTCTGTCGGTGTGAGAGACCGGGAAGAAGAGGCAACAGGTCGCCAATCCTCACTTTTCTTCTGCAGCTGTCAGGTCGGTGAGTGCAGCTGATGTATAAAGTCAGGTGCAGGAGAGCAGAGATGAGTGAAACAACGCACTTTACTCGACAGCACAAAATAAACAATTTACAAAGTGCAAAAAGAACGGTTGCCACAAAGCATGGGTGATAAACAGCACCCGGTACAAACCAGCCGGAACATACCGACCTGAACAAATAACAATCACACACAAAGACATGGGGGAAACAGAGGGTTAAATACATGACCAGTGATTGGGAAATGAAACCAGGTGTGTGGGAAAACGAGACAAAACAAATGGAAAATTACAAATGGATCGGCGATGGCAAGAAGACCGGTGACGTCGACCGCCGAACACCACCCGAACAAGGAGCGGAATCAACTTTGGCCGAAGTCGTGACAGCAGCAGCACACCTCCTAGTCCATAGGAAGAAGAATCGCCGGACACCTTTAACTCTTTGATTGGGTCATACAGGGCTAGCACAGGTGTGCTTCAGCTCTTTGAAGGCTCTGACTTGATCGGTCCCCCAGTACCAGTGATTTTTCTTTTAGAGTAGGTTTCTGATAGGTTTGTCCTTTTCTGCTAACTAAGGGATGAACTTTCCCAGTTGCTTCACCATTCCTAGAATATTCCATAGCTTGCTGATGTTGGATGGCTCCACCATTTCCTTGACAGCATTCGTCTTTGTTGGGTCAGGCTGTACTCCTTTGCCTGAGATAATGTGGTCCAGGAACTTTACTTCCTTCTTTGACAGGTCACATTTGTCCATGTTCAACGTTAAGCCTGCTTTTTCCATGTTCTGCAATGTGGCATGAAGTCTTGCATCATGCTCCTCCTGAGTTTGGCCCTAGACCAACACACCTTCCAGGCCTTCAGTGACCTCTGTCATCATTCTGTTCTGGAAGTGTTCGAAGTGCTGAAGCGATGCCAAAAGGCAGACGGTTGAAGTAGTAATGTCCGAAAAGTGTGATGAATGTTGTTAGTTTAACTTGCTCCTCGACTGGCGGGATCTGCCAGAAGCCCATGTTCACATCAAGCTAGCTGAAGATCTTCGCACAGACCCTTAGTGAGCCATGGGTCTGTTCGACACATATCCGCACGTCCCCATTCTTCTTTGAGACAACCAACATCCCGGCGCACCAGTCCATGGGCTCCTCCACTCTGGAGACAACCTTGAACCCTAGGTCTTTCTTGACTTTTGGCAACAATGTCAGAGGAATCCGTCGTGGAGTATGGAGTGAGTAGGGCTCTGCACCGGGTTTCAGCTTGATGGTATATGGTTGTTGTAATATGCCAAGACCGCTGAACAGCTTCGGATAGCTTTCTTTCAGTGTCTGTAAATCAATTCTGTCAAGCAACTAGCTCAACCTTTGTGATAGCTGGTCTGCCTAGTAAAGCTGTGTGTAGATCTCTGATGACATACACGTCCTCCAGTGTCTCCTTTTCTTTCTTTCATGGAACCACATTTGTGATGCCGATCACATCCAGCTGCGCTCTTCCTAGTCCTAGCTGAGATTTTTTTGTTGCAGAGCAGGCGTGCTGGTTCCTGCAGAAATGGTGATTAAACACATTGTCTGGGATATTAGTCACATTGGCCCCAGTGTCTATTTTTCACATTTCTCTCCATCACTTGAATGTCAATCACCAATGGGTCACCTCATGCTGTTATTGTTCCTAGGAATATGCTATCATCCCCTTCTTGAACCACGTTTACGGCTCTTGATGACACACACATGTTGGTAATGTCCTTTTTTCCACAGGAGTGACACACTACTTCATTAGCTGCACACCACGCTCTTGAATGTGCAGGGATTTGGCCACAGTTCCCGACACTTTAACTGCTTTTTGTAATTAGCATTAACATTTTCATGGCTAGCTTTCTGTTGCTGGAATTTCTGTTCCCACTGGCTGCCCCTCACCATAACTCTATCCACTGAGCATGTCTCTTTCGTTGTTACTGTCACCTCGCAGGCAACATTGCTGATTTTTCACTTCTTCAGTTTGCCTTGCCATCTCAATGGCTCTCTCTAGCGTGAGATCTTTATCTAGTTGTATACGTTCTGACAGACGCATGTCTGCTAACCCAAAGACTAGCCTGTCTCTAGACCATGTGCTACATTTAGCATACAGCCGCCGGAGCCTTTTGATTTTTCTAAACCTCAAGACCAGATGGATTAGGAGGTTCGAGCTCTTTCGTCAGGCGAGTAATCTTTACACATCTACGGAGGAGAACCAGGTAAACACTCTCGTGTACTGTATGGGCAACGAAGCAGATTACATTTTGAGGGGTCTAAACCTAAACAGACTCGTGCAAAAACAGTATGTACAAATAAAACACGGATTTCATGCATTCTTTAACGTGAAAAAGAACGTGATCTATGAGAGAGCCATCTTTAAAGTGCGGATGCAGCGGATTATTTTGTCACAGCCTTATATGCCCTAGCAGAGTATTGCAATTGTAGACTTTTGCATGATGAACTAATTTGGGCCTGTATGCATGAGGATCTGTGCCCTTCCCGCTGCACCTTGCAAGGGCAGCTGGCCTCTTTCCACTCCTGTCGGTAGCTGCTGCGCATCTCCCTGCTGCGCGTCTTCCATGCTGATTTGCCTCCTCGATTTTCTTCTAAAACTTTTCAACCAGTTTGCTAAACTGTGTTAGTAAATACACTTGTACTAGTTCACTTCTGACACCATGTTGTGTAATCAAACTTGTCTGTATATGAGTAAAATAACTACTAACGGTATATCTTTATGAAGGCACCTTAATTGCTAACTGGACGTTGCTTCACATTACGAGCCACGTGAGAAAGCAATGCTTTCCACATGAACCCCTACATTCCCACAGACCCTCATTAGGATATGGCCAATTAGGATGCAATATGCAAATAACACCACAAATCCTAGTCCCTAGCCTGACGTTAGCCGCCTAGCTAACCTGTCAGGGACAGGTTGAAAATGTCAGTGAAGACACTTGCCAGTTGGTCAGCGCATGCTTGGAGTACACGTCCTGGTATTCCGTCTGGCCCTGGGGCCTTGTGAATGTTGACCTATTTTAAGGTCTTACTCACATCGGCTACGGAGAGCATGATCACACAGTAGAATAGACCAGCTGATGCTCTCATGCATGCTTCAGTGTTGCATGCGTCAAAGCGAGCATAGAAGTAATTTAGCTCGTCTAATAGGCTCGTGTCACTGGGCAGCTCGCAGCTGTTGCCTGTAATCCATGGCTTCTGGTTGGGGTATGTACGTACAGTCACTATGGGGATGACGTCATCGATGCACTTATTGATGAAGCCAGTGACTGATGTGGTGTACTCCTCAATTCCATCGGAACATATTCCAGTCTGTGCCAGCAAAACAGTCCTGTAACTTAGCATCTGGGCTCCCGAGTGGCGCAGCGGCATAGTGATCTAAGGCACTGCATCTCAGTGCTTGAGGCGTCACTACAGACACCCTGGTTCGATTCCAGGCTGTATCACAACCTGCCGTGATTGGGAGTCCTATAGGGCGGTGCACAATTGTCCCAGCATCGTCCGGGTTTGGCCGGTGTAGGCCATCATTGTAAATAAGAATTTGTTCTTTACTGACTAGTTAAATAGAGGTTAAATAAATCAAATCAAATATATATATATATACACATCTGCATCATCTGATCACTTCGGTATTGAGTGAGTCTCATAGTTTTTGCTTGTAAGCATGAATCAGGAGGACATAGTTATGGTCAGATTTGACAAATGGAGGGCGAGGGACAGCTTTGTACGTGTCTCTGTGTGTGGAGTAAAGGTGGTCTTGAGTTTCTTTCCCTCTGGTTGAACATGTAACATGCTGGTAGAAAATAGGTCAAACGGATTTAAGTTTCCCAGCATTAAGGTCCCCGGCCACTAGGAGCGCCACCACTGGATGAGCATTTTCTTGTTTGCCTATGACCTTATACAGCTTGTTGAGTTCCGAGTTCACAGGTGCTTTGAAAGTGGCCTTAATGTAATGCTCAGAGGCAGTCTGGAGCCAAAACTCCTATGTTGTCTGTAGCATTCGGGCACATGACAGCTCGATTAGCTGTTCAATTTCACCTACCGGCATGTCAGCTGAGCCAGGATCACAGTCAAACAGATTGGAAAGTAGGTCCCTAAGCTCTCTTCCAAGTGTTGGAGGTGAGCAGTCATCACTCATGTGGGACACTTACTAATGCTGTTTTTTATAATTTTCTTTTCATTACACAGAAAGTCAACCAAGTCAGTTTTTTACATCAATTTTGAATAACAACAGTTCCTCTCTCAATGCGAAACATCTTTCCAACACTACTCCTCGATAACCACAAAGCCTTTGGTGTGAAATAAAACATTGTCATGCTCTTATCCCATATCTCCACATAGTTTGCGAACAGGCGTGTGCCCAGTGGATGTGGTTTGTTGCAGTTTACAATCGAAGTTACCTGCTGCAGTATATCTCAGAGGTCTGTGCTCAGCTTTTTTGTAGCCAATTGCTCTTGGTGTATCATACACTGTGTCCATATGGCAGAGGGAGACACATTCATAACTAGAGTGTAGAGGCCTGCCCACAGTCCTGTGATACACGGAGGTCCATCTGTGCGAAAACCTACCATTCAATCCCATATGGAATCAGTTTTTTGTCAATCTAGCCACACAGCACACTGAACATACTGTTTCATGCTCGGAAATCATAAGGCAGAACAATATGTGACCGACCGCCTCGATTCGGTCTTATGTAGCAACATTTGAAATGTTTTTTTGTTGTTTTTTTTTACATTGGCTAAAGGTAGAGACTCAGAGCTAGAAAATAGTATATAATACACTGCGGTTGAGGAACGATGGGAAAGTAATTCTGCTTTGAGAAAATGGCCCTTGAATGTTTTGTTACACCTACTGGAGAGCTCTTCTTAGTCTACACCCGTTCAGAATCGTTCACACCCTTTTAAGCATTAGCCCCACCCGTCTCTTTTTCAGGATTCACACCATGTGGCCATGTGGTAAACACACCCTATATCAAGTTTATTTGTCACATGCACAGGATACAAAAGGTGTAAATGGTACAGTGAAATGGTTACTTGCATAGTAGCAAAAACAGAGTGTCCAGATACAAATATTTTATACAGTGGCAAGAAAAAGTATGTGAACCCGTTGGAATTACCTGGATTTCTGCATAAATTGGTCTTACAACTTAATCTGATCTTCATCTAAGTCACAACAGACAAACACAGTCTGCTTAAAACTTGTTAGGGAAGTGCTCCCGCTGTGGGAACATCAATCAGCGGAAATTTCAAGTGCGCCACGTATAGTTTTTGATAAAACTCAAACTTTCATTAAAATGCACATACAAGGTACTGAATTAAAGCTACACTCGTTGTGAATCTATCCACCAAGTCAGATTTGTAAAATGCTTTTCGGCAGAAGCATGAGAAGCTATTATCTGATAGCATGTATCCCCCAAAATACTTCAACGTCACCTAACGAAAGATTTTGCGATAGCCGGGGGCTACTCAAAACGCAGAAATAAAATATAAAACATTCATTACCTTTGACAAGCTTCTTTCTTGGCACTCCTAGATGTCCCATAAACATAATTTTCGGTCTTTTTTCGATTAAATCGGTCCATATATAGCCTAGATATTGATCTATGAACACTGTGTGAACAACAGAAAAAAATTGTGTTTTCTAACGTAACGTCATTTTTTTAAATTAAAAAAGTTGACGATAAACTTTCACAAAACACTTCAAAATACTTTTGTAATTGTAACGAAGTTCGTCTGTTGTTTGAAGAGAGTCAGACCGAAATGCAGCGTGTAGGTTACTCATGACTTTTAATGAAGATAATGCGGTACATGAAATAACTGAAAATACAAAAACAACAAACGAGTGAAACTAAATACAGCCTATCTGGTGACTAACACAGAGACAGGTACAATCACCCACACAATACAACGCGCACTCAGGCTACCTAAATACGGTTCCCAATCCGAGACAACGAGAATCAGCTGACTCCAATTAGGAATCGCCTCAGGCAGCCAAGCCTAACTAGACACACCCCTAATAATACACACTCCCAATTAATACAAACCCCAATACGAAATACAACATATAAACCCATGTCACACCCTGGCCTACCCAAACATATAACAAAAACACAAGATACAATGACCAAGGCGTGACAGTAATGCAACTTTAGGTATTAGTACACGTTAATAAGCGATAAAATTGATCACGAGGCGATGTCAATTCTATAGGTGTCTGTCTGGAAATGCTGTCCGGATAAATCTCAACCAAAATATCCGGTCGGATAGCTGAAGAAATGGCTTGTCTCTTCTTTGTTTGACCAAGACACATATCCGAGACAAATGACAAGACTGTTGACATCGTGTGGAAGCTGTAGGTATTGCAACCTCGACCTCATTTAATCCGGTTCACCTTTAACAATCCTTGGAAGTGGCGCATGGATATTTTTTCCATTTTCAGTGATCAGATTTTCCTGCACTTTTCGATGAAACACACATTCTGTTATAGTCACAGCCGTGATTTAACCAGTTTTAGAAACGTCTGAGTGTTTTCTATCCACACATACTAATCATATGCATATACTATATTCCTGACATGAATAGCAGGGCGCTGAAATGTTGCGCGATTTTTAACAAAAAGCTGCGAAAATTTGCAACTTCCCTAAGAGGTTTTAAACTAATTACACACTAACAATTAGACCTTTTCACGTCTTTATGGAACACACAGTGTAACCATTCACAGTGCAGGGTGGAAAAAGTATGTGAACCCTTAGATTTAATAATTGGTTGACCCTCATTTGGCAGCAATCACCTCAACCAAAAGTTTTCTGTCGTTGTGGATCAGACCTTCACAATGGCCAGGAGGAATTTTGGACCATTCCTCTTTACAAAACTGTTTCAGTTCAACAATATTCTTGGGGTGTCTGGTGTGAACATGTGGCATGACCTCAAGAGATCATGCCACAGCATCTCAATCAGTTTGAGGTCAGGACTGTGACTGGGCCACTCCAGAAGGCGTATTTTCTTCTGTTGAAGCCATTCTGTTGTTGATTTACTTCTGTGTTTTGGGTCGTTGTCCTGTTGCGTCACCCAACTTATCTTGAGCCTCAATTGGTGGACAGACAGTCTTACATTCTCCTGCAAAATGCCTTGATAGACATGGGAATTCATTTTTCCGTCGATGTTAGCAAGCTGTCCAGGCTGTGAGGCAGCAAAGCAGCCTCAAACCAATGTGCTCCCTCCACCATACTTTATAGTAGGGATGAGGTTTTGATGTTGGTGTGATGTGCCTTTTTTCTCCACACATAGTGTTATGTGTTCCTTCCTAACAACTCAACTTTAGTTTCACCTGTCCACAGAATTTGTGGAACATCCTGGTGCTCCTTTGTGAACTTCAAACGTGCAGCAATGGGTTTTTTTGGACAGCAGTGGCTTGTTCCGTAGTGTCCTCGCATGAACACCATTCTTGTTTAGTGTTTTACGTATCTTAGACTCGTTAACAGAGATGTTATCATGTTCCAGAGATTTCTGTAAGTCTTTAGCTGACACACTAGGATTCTTCTTAACCTCATTGAGCATTCTGCGCTCTGCTTTTGCAGTCATATTTTCAGGACAGCCACTCCTAGGGAGAGTAGCAACCGTGCTAAACTTTCTCCATTTATAGACAATTTGTCTTACCGTGGACTGATGAACATCAAGGGTTTTAGAGATACTTTTGTAACCCTTTCCGACTTTTTGCAAGTCAACAATTTGTAATTTTAGGTGTTCTGAGACCTCTTTTGTTTGAGGCATGATTCACATCAGGAAATGCATCTTGTGAATAGCAAATACAAATTTGCAATAATCACCCCCAAGCCACATCTAGCTAAGTGGATGTGTCACTATTGTCTAGACATGTTCATGAAATACAATAGATAGTCGTAATCACCCCCAGACACATCTGGCTAATTTGATGTGTCATATAATAATTCAACCGAAGTGGAGTGTTTTGTTTAGACATGTAGCTAGCTACCTACCTAACTAGCTAGCTAAACAATGAACTGACATAATCCCAACTCACACTACTACCAATACAAACATTGTCATGGCTGAAGTATGAATCTGCAGGTAGCTACAGCTAACAAACTAAGTTCAATGTTAGCTAGCTAACAATAAGCTATAACTAGCAATGCAAATGGATTTCTGATTTGAATAATTTTACTACACAGATCATACACGTAATGTTAACTAGCAAGCCAGCAAGCTAACGTTTGCTTGCTAACTAACAGTGGGCTTTAACTTGCACTATAAACAACTTTCTGACTAAATTAGAAACGTATATCTGACTCTTACCCGTATACATGGATGAACGCTTCACGGCAGACTGGAACCATTTGTTTGTAGCTACATCTTGTTTGGCTAGCGTTGTGTCAAGTCACTCCAGTTCACACTGACCATGACGTGTGCAGAAAGTAGCCCATCACTTTTTTTCCAGCTGATCTGTTGATTGCGCCTGCTAAATTCAGGGCATTAATGTTGTTGAGAAAAGTAGCAAAACTTTTGTAGTTCTCAATGGCTAATGCTATATCTTTAAAAAAACAGATCAGTAGAAAGCACTGTAAACACATATTGAACAGCTCACGTTATAGACAGAAGCATGCTACATCGCAGACCAACCAAAAAGTGTGTTATTAAGGCGCATGAAATTTCACAGACGAGCCAGATAGATTACCAGGACGTGTACTCCGAGCATGCGCTGACCAACTGGCAAGTGTCTTCTCTGACATTTTCAAAGTCTCCCTGTCTGCGTCTGTAATACCAAAATGTTTCAAGCAGACCACCATAGTCCCTGTGCCCAAGAACACTAAGGTAACCTGCCTAAATGACTACCGACCCCAAGCAGTCACGTCTGTAGCCATGACATGCTTTGAAAGGCTAGTCATGGCTCACATCAACACCATTATCCCTGAAACCCTAGACCCACTACAATTTGCATACCGCCCCAACAGATCCACAGAAGTTTCAATCTGTATTGCACTCCACACTGCCCTTTCCCACCTGGACAAAAGGAACACCTATGTGAGAATGCTATTCATTGACTACAGCTCAGCATTCAACACCATAGTGCCCTCAAAGCTCATCGCTACGCTAAAGACCCTGGGACTAAACACCGCCCTCTGAAACTGGATCCTAGACGGGCCGCCCTCAGATGGTAAGGGCAGGTAACAACACATCCGCCACGCTGATCCTCAACACGGGGGCCCCTCAGGGGTGCGTGCTCAGTCCCTTTCTGTACTCCCTGTTCAATAATGACTGCAAGGCCAGGCACAATTCCAACACTATCATTAAGTTTGCTGATGACACAACAGTGGTAGGCCTGATCACAGACAATGATGAGACAGCCTATAGGGAGGAGGTCAGAGACCTGACCGTGTGGTGCAAGGACAACAACCTCTCCCTCAATGTAATCAAGACTAAGGAGATAATTGTGGACTACAGGAAAAAGAGGACTGAGCACGCCCCAATTCTCATCGACGGGGCTGTAGTGGAGCAGGTTGAGAGCTTCAAGTTCCTTGGCATCCACATCACCAACAAACTAACATGGTCCAAGCACACCAAGACAGTCGTGAAGAGTGCGCAACAAAACCTTTTCCCCCTCAGGAGACTGAAAAGATTTGGCATGGGTCCTCAGATCCTCAAAAGATTCTACAGCTGCACCATTGTGAGCATCCTGACTGGTTGCATCACTGCCTGGTATGTCAACTGCTCGGCCTCCAACCGCAACTAATGAACAACTAATCAAATGGCTACCCAAACTATTTGTATTGCCCCCCCACGCTGCTGCTACTCTCTGTTATTATCTCTGCATAGCCACTTTAATAATCTAATATCTGCATGTACATAATTACCACAATTTCCTAGACACCGGTGCCCCCGCACATTGACGCGTTGACCCCCTGCATATAGTTGTTGTTATTTACTGCTGCTCTTTAATTACTTTCTTTTCTTATCTCTTACTTTTAAAATAAATCTTAAAACTGCATTGTTGTTTCAGTGTTTGTAAGCAATATTTCACTGTATTCGGCGTAGGTGACAAATAACATTTGAATTGATTTGATCTAGTGGCCAACATCTAAATAGTGCTTAGAGTCATTCATGTAAGTCAGATAATGGCCTTTCCATTGCATTTCAAAGATAATGGAATAAAATAAAAAATAAAATGCATGTTTTTGTCTTTGTATTATCTTTTACCAGAACTAATGTGTTATATTCTCCTACATTCATTTCACATACCCACAAACTTCAAAGTGTTTCCTTTCAAATGATATCAATAATATGCATATCCTTGCTTCAGGTCCTGAGCTACAGGCAGTTCGATTTGGGTATGTCATTTTAGGCGAAAATGGAAAATTGCAATGATTTTAAGATACAAAGACGATATTAAAAAATATATATATATATATTGTACATATATTGTTTCCCCTAAGATTTTGTAAATTCTCCCGTGATCTCATTTTCGTATCAGGCGATCCCACCTAGTTTGGGAGCCGCTGGTGTACTTTGTCTCAGACCAGTCTCTAAACCTATCGCGCCCACATGGGACTTGGCGCTGGTATTGGAGGCACCCCATTGAGCCTCTGAAGTCAGTGGATCTGAAGATACTCTCCTACGAAACATGGCTTTTGGCCACAGCTCCACAATGTTATCCGTACACACTTCCTGTACTCAGTTTGTCCCGGTGGCTCTAAGGTGACGTTGTGTCCAAAAGCCATTTCCTTTTTTTACTCCTCCTTTTTTTCTGAAGAGAAAAAAAGGTTATATGCCCTGTGTCCAGAGCAAGCTTTACCGGATACGGATGTGACACAATTCTTTTCTGTTTTGCTAATCCAGTTTGTGGCAGGGCACTCTCTAAGCAGCATCTCTCCCACTGCATTGTGGGGGCTATCATATTTCAACAAGGGGCAAGGGCTACCAAGTCATGTACAAGCCCGCTCCACCAGGGGAATAGCAGCGTCTTGGTCGTTGTTTAAAGGGTTGACTATAGGAGATAATAGTGCTGTGGCGAGTTGGGTATCACCACACACTTTTGTGAGGTTTTATCGCTTGGATGTCACTGCTTCCAGTGTAGCAGTGTGCTTATGGCTGGGACAGGGGAAAGATAAGAGGCTGCACGCCGAGTGCGCAATACCCAGACTGACGCATCTGGTGGGGTTAGGTGTGGGTGGTCTGCCATGGGCCTTTTCATTCAGTATCCGTTGGGGTTGGCTTGAACCGTGATTAGAGTAAATTCCCCCATAGTATGTTGTACCTCGTTTCCTTCCTTCAGGGAACAGTAGTTCTAGTCATAACGTTACGTTGTGCATGACGGTCTAATTGTTGCTATGATTGATGTTCCTTTATAGGAGAGGGAGTGGATGAAACCCGACAAAATACATCGTGGGTGCATGCCATACCGGTAAAACATGAGGCTATCACAATAATGAAAACAGCAGTGGAGGCATTCTGACCATAATGACAATCGACAAATGTCGTTACACTTTTTGGTGTTTTGTGTAACAGGTGTCTCTTTCCATTCACCACTGTTTGGAGGCTGGACATATGTTGTGAGTGGATGAACGTGCGTGGGTTAGCCTAGTAAAGGAGCCCTTTTTAAGTGATTGTTTGACAATCAGATGAAAACATAATGACTGGTTGTGTTTATGCCACAATAAAAGGTCATTCATTTTCAAAGTTGAATGACAAATCTTTATGACTAGGCCCACAGAGATGCTATTAAATTAATAGGGATTTTAAATATAATTCTACAATTAGGCCCCACGGCCAGCCCGTCCATTAAGCAGGAGTAGGCAGCAGCCTAGGTCGTCATTTTCTGAGCTAACCTGACCAAGACGCACCTCCAGCAACACATAACACCTCATGTTATTCTGCCCTAATAACAATGAATAACTTCTCTCACCCAGTGGCATGAGGCCTATTTAGGTGAGCGCTATTGCCAACGGCAAAACGCAACATATTTAGCTTGTAAACAGGTTGCCGTTGGAGAGACATAGAGCTGCGGTTCTCCGCCAATGCTCCATCAAATAAATGTAACATAAATAATGTGGCCTACGGTAGAAAGAGTAGCAGCCTCTGTTTTTTCTGTAGCCCATACGCTGAAGACTATGTATTACTATGTCCTGAGAGAGACACTTCAAAAATCATTGACTTATTAATAAGGTTGATGTCTGCGCACCCGCGGAAATCGAATTAGCGTAACAAAAACATTCCCATACAAATTGGTCAGTTTAAGCTAGAGATATATATTTTTTGTATTGGATGCATCCACCTATGTAACACTTACGCTTTTGCGGTGAAAAGTGACAGCGTTAGAGGGGTGTTTGTCAGGCAATGAGACATCCCGAAAAATTGGTCACAAAATCATCTGTAGCATCCTAATGGTTTGGCCTACAAATGATTCACAAGCGTCTTGGGACTCATCTGAAGTCGACACAGCCGATCTGCCAACTTCTTCTGTCTGTAGTATCCGAACAGTTTGGGCTACAGACATGTACAAAATAACACATTTTTCCTGATCTTTGTTATATCGCCTTAGACAGGCCTTAGACTCTTATGGGTTAATGAGGAGAGAGAGTGCAGACGAAAGTCAACCTAAAAGGCAAGCGGGCAGACCAGCTTTTAGAGCAGCTGCAGCATAATCAAAGAGGTGGACAGCGAATGGTGCTGAAAGTAATTCATTTCAACAATTGTCTTCATTTTAATTCGACTTCACTAACACCAACAGGGCTTTTGTTGGAGCCTTTTTCTTCTGAAAAATAAATAAGAGGTAAGCCTACCTGTTTGACACACGCAATTATGCTATCCATAGAATTGTCGGTATGGCTAAATCCTTCAATACTGTCACCAGGCACTCCTTAAATCCCTCAGTGCCTGGGAAGGGCCTGGTGTGTTCGGTTAAAAGCGGGGCTCAAATTGAGTGAGGGTATGCCATACCCTTTGTTAAAGAAAAGGGCAAAAAGAATACCCATTGTTCGCTTCATATTTTGAAATACATTTTTTAAAGGCATCCAGAAAATATAAAGTGTTCTATAACAAACGCTTAACTCTGTGATGGCTTATGCAAGAAGCAATATTTAAAATCCTGAGGATATATATGGGGATATATTGATTAGTCTCTATGACATTCTGAAGCGGAGCTGCGGCCTTTAATATTGGAGGAGACCAAATATGGACTTTGCTATTCTGTCCCACTTTCTGAAAAGGGAAGATGTTTAAACCCAGGCACCCCCAAAAAATCTGTGCTTTTTTCATGGCATTTGAAGATTTTGGCTTTAACAAACACTGGTAGGATGGCCGACTGCCACCACGAGAGCGCAGGACTTGGTATCTGAAGTGGTGAAGGCGATGGACCTAATGTGTGGATTGGAACACCAACCTCTTCACAAAACTGTTGCTATTTCTTCTCTTGCATGAAAATAGAATCCCTGCAAAATACTAGAGCAACTGACAAGATTCAGGTATTGAAGAATAGCTTTACCAAGGGCAACCTCAACGGTGGGATTTGAACCCACACCTCCACAGATTTAATAATCTAGCACTTTAGACCACTCGGCCTGACAACACATTTATTAAATGTCTCGATGGGAAGCACTTCTATCGTTGGGTTAAGCAATGGACAAGTAGCCAGCAATTGAAGCTTGCATTTTTCTGCGTCGGTAGAGCCTCTGTCTGGGTGGAAAAGTAACTTTTGAAAGTGCCATGCTTCGATTCATAAGGAGGTCTAATATTTAATTAGTTGCAAACAAGACACTGGTTTAACATTGGAGAATATGATAAGAATGTCTATTTCTCTGTCCATTCTTCCCCGAAACGTTTTTTAATTTACCAACTTTCTTTTGCTACTTTTTCAGAGTGACATGTAATCTTGATTACAAGCTGTTTCCCCCCCCAATCAACACACAAATAAATATTAAAAACAAATTTAATAGAAACATTGGTGATTTTATCAGTGGAACCAGATTTATCACTTCAGGATAAGTTATTGACATTGAACTGATTGTATAGACAACTAACCAGATGTGTTAAAAAGTGTTTTATTTTAAGCATAGGCCTATGAATTGGCCTGCTATTATGTTCTGTTCTACTGACAATTGGCCCATGGAAATTGTATGGTGGTGCAGAAGTTGTCATACTTGGAATGTTTTGAAAGTAGTTTAATTAAATGTGTTTTTGTGGCTGTGAGCTTGAAATCAGTGATCCTGTGAGTGTTGGATTATTCATGAGGTAAAGTGTTACAGCTTTAGGCTACTGACTATGTCCCATGTGCTGGAGGGGATCTGTGTCATTAGTGAGGAGCCCACACACACACAAACACACACACACTCACACATACGCATACGCATACACACACACAAACACACACACACACACCCTGGCTTGATCACTGCCAGCCTGCCTGTGATCCCCTCTCAGCGGCGCAGTCTGGGACTATCACTAACCATCACTCTTACTTCAGTGGCGTGCTAAAGGCTAAGACCTGGGGGTTTATGATTGTGTATTGATATTGTGGGGATTCGATGGTGGCCCCCGAGGATCACAGCCAGGTAGTGTTATCAGCCTGTATATGCTTGATGACTGATGGAAACCCAGGGGACTCAAGGCAGAGAGCCAGAGGCTGGGAGGGGTGCCTGGAGGGCTAAGTGTTGGTGCTCAGGGCACTGTCTATCACCCCAGCCATGTCTGCATCTACACTGCTCAACCACAAACACACTCAGCCAACCTCAGGGTGCATCCCAAATCCCTATCACCTATATAGTGCCCTATGGGCCCTGGTCAAAGTAGTGGACTATATAGGGAATAGGATGCCACTTGGGACGCAGCCTCAGCTTCATGGACCAGTGATAGATATAGTTCATCACTCAAACACTGGACTGAGAGTGAATCCAACAAACTTCACTGACAACAAACAGGCTATACTGTAGTCTATTTTCAAATAGTTTGAACATTTATACTTGATCAACATTTCATCAGCATTTCAGTAACTATAAAGCCTTGTTGCTTCAATACTTTTTCCTATCAGTTCCGCAAACAGATGGTCAATTCTGATTTGTAATTCAGCTTTATAAGTATGTTTATTGATGCCTCCTTCTGTGGTAAAATTTGTAGTAATCTAAAATGAATGCAGAATTCACAACTCATAATATGGTACTCTGTAATGCTAATCCCTTATCCTTTGGCCTTATATAGTAACCCTATATAAGTGTTTACCTTGTATTATATTAGGTATATACTGTATGTGTTTTCTCTGGCTGTGATGGTACTGTACAGTACAGTACAGTAAAGGGATTTGCTTAGGGTTGAAGATAGGGACAGGGTAGAACCAGGATAAGTACATGAAGCTAGGATTAGCGATAGTATATAGGCTCAACTTAATGGTACAGTACACTACATAGGGTGAATACAATGCACACAGAGCTCCAGACCGTGGAAGTATAATGGCTTCCAAACAGAGGCATCACAGGGATAACAATTAAATGGCAGCTAACTGGCCAGGGCAGTTAATTAGACATACCATTATGGCCCTGTGCTTCTGGGCAAAGTAATAAGGCAGGAATACTTTATTTTCTAAATCTAAATTATGATACGTTGGCCGAGTGCCATCTAATTTTCTAGGCCCTGGAGTCTTGGAACAATGAGTCAATACGGTAAAGCAGTTGGCTTATCTAAATCCCTGTTCATAATGTTAGCCGCCTCAATCCGTCTTGTAATTTGAGGTAAAGTTCACTTCTTTTTTTTGGGTGAACTGAATATTCTAATGGTTGGAGCGTGAGGGTGAATAGAGTAGACAGACCTTGCTGCTGCTGCTACTACTGCTTCTGTTTGGCTCATGTTAAATCCTGGCACGTGCACAAGCACACGCACACACACACGTCCACAAACTGGACCTTGTCAACTTTTTTTGGAAATAGTTGACATGAGGCTCAGGCTCACAGTTAATATTCCTGATATAATCACAACAATTTACAATGGAAACATTTGCCATGACTGTATAAATATTGTTATGATTGATGTGCCGTTGTAGGAGAGGGATTGGAAACAGTGCCATTATTGGTGGACATAAGTGGAAGTAACAAGTAAAAGTGATTCTGGTACAAGGAGGTTTTAATGATAAATGGCTGAAGCAACAATAAAATAAAAAGACATTGTAGCCTGGTCCCAGATCTGTTTGTGCTCTCATCTACTCCATTGTCAAGCCAAACATGTTTGGCATGAAAATGAATGACAGGGAGTTGGCATGATATTACAAAGTAAGCACTCGGGTTCAGGACATTGTATATTGGTGCAGAAGTTGTCAAACAAGGAATGTTTTGAAAGTAGTTTAATTAAATGTGTTTTTGTGGCTGTGAGCTTGAAATCAGTGATCCTGTGAGTGTTAGATTATTCATAAGGTAAAGTGTTACTGCTTTAGGCTACTGACTATGTCCCATGTGCTGGAGGGGATCTGTGTCATTAGTGAGGAGCCAACACACACACACACACACACACACACACACACACACACACACACACACACACACACACACACACACACACACACACACACACACACACACACACACACACACACACACACACACACACACACACACACACACACACACACACTCTGGTTTGATCACTGCCTGTGATCCCCTCAGCGTCAGTCTGGGACTATCACTAACCATCACTCTTACTTCAGTGGCGTGCTAAGCACTGGGCACGCTAGGCTAAGACCTGGGGGTTTATGATTGTGTATTGATATAGTGGGGATTCGATGGTGGCCCCTGAGGATCACAGCCAGGTAGTGTTATCAGCCTGTATATGCTTGATGACTGATGGAAACCCAGGGGACTCAAGGCAGAGAGCCAGAGGCTGGGAGGGGTGCCTGGAGGGCTAAGTGTTGGTGCCCAGGGCACTGTCTATCACCCCAGCCATGTCTGCATCTACATTGCTCAACCACAAACACACTCAACCAACTTCAGGCTGCATCCCAAATCTCTATCACCTATATAGTGCCCTATGGGTCCTGGTCAAAGTAGTGGACTATATAGGGAATAGGATGCCGTTTGGGAGGCAGCCTCAGCTTCATGGACCAGTGATATATATAGTTCATCACTTAAACACTGGACTGAGAGTGAGTCCATAGAGTGAGGCTATTACTGTAGGCTATTCTCCAATAAATAGTTTGCTCAGCTATACATCATCCATATTTCATCAGCATTTGGGTAGCTATGAAGCCATGTTGCTTCAATCAGATTTCCATAATTTCTCCCTTACAGTTCCGCAAATAGGTGGTAAAATCTGATTTGAAATTCAGCTTTATAAGTATGTTTATGGATAATTCTTTTTATGTCCAAGTTTATAATAATACTCTACAATTAATGCAGAATTCACCACTCATAATTTGATGCTATGTTATGCTAATCACTTGCCCTTTGACCCACTGCATTATCTGTATTAGTGTTACCCTTGTTTCACATTAGGTATACAGTATACCGTATATGTTTTCCCTGGCTGTGATGGTACAGTACAGTAAAGGGTTAGGATTATGGTTAGGTGTGAAGTTGAACCGGGGTGTGGACATGAAGCAAGGGTTAGGTATAAGGTTTGGGTTAGGGTCAAGGTTAGGGTTTTGGTTAAGGTTGAAGCTAGGGATAGGGTAGAACCAAGATGAGGACATGAAGCCAGGGTTAGCATTATATAGGGCCAATTAGGGCTGTTTTTAATGGTACATGGCCTGTCTTGCCAAATAGTATCCCCCACCGTGTCACAATGGGATTTGATGAGTTCATGCTTTCTGTTGCTAGGGCTGTTGCTAGAACTTGCAAATCTCTGACAGGCTTACGTATGAACCAAAGCATCCGTTGCTATGCTGGTTGCTTGGCTTTATTTGACCTAGTAGCGGTCCCGAAGGGTTGACAATTCTGGCAGTTCTAGTTCTATTTCACCTCATAAGCGCTAGCTCAGTCTGCACAAAATGTTTACCTCAGAATTGCTCTCCAAGGACAGTGTTTTTGACGATGACTACCTACTGCTTCAGAGGACTGAAAGACTGGAAAGAGAACACTCTTCATTTTTACCATATATTTGTCTTTATATAAGAAAATATTGTTAAACAGGAAAAATCATTTCAGATGTTTTTAGATTGGCGTTGCTAGCTACTGTACTTATTTACATCAGCTTGCCTCATCAGCTAGTTAGCTAGCCAGTTTTCTTTAGCTAATGTTAGCTAGCTAGCAACTGTAACTGGTATTGTATCTTTCTGTTAGTATATAGCTTTCACTTCATTGGCATCCCTCGAGGAGATTTTCTTTTGTACACTTGTACATCCTCTGATTGTCCACCAGTGGTCACAATGTCCTTCTTCTTAGTCGTCCGGTCTCCAATGGGCTGTTTCCTAAGAATAGCTACTTAGCCATACCCGTGATTCTGACCTCAACCGGGGCGTGGCTACTTAATGTGCAAAGGATATGATTAGAAGTTCTCTCTTAAGACTCCTAAAATCACATTCCTATCTTACCAAAAATGGTTTCATCCAGTTTCACATCATGTAGACAACATTTTGGATGGAAACTTGACATATAATGGGGGTGTCCTTCCTAAATTACAGTAGTTGGTTCAAACCTGTTTTTAATAACATCACAACAGGAAAAGCAATGTGACATTCGTTTTCTACATCTTCCCTCTGACCATTTCCCACATTTGGATATTAGAAATATTGTTCCAAACTTCAACTTTTGGACGTTACGAGTTTTCGTCTGGCAAAAGTCTGTGAACAACCCCCTCCCCCTATTCTGTGGTTGAGAGAGGGCCTGGTTGTTTGTCAACCATTGCTAAGCTGATCTGAGCCACTGGATCCTCACGTGTAGTCATGCCATACGTCTGTCATATTGAGGTACCTAGCTATAAGTTAAACCTGATCGATCAAATGGATAGGTTTAAGCAATTATGGTCAATCCAAATGCCCTTAACTAGGTTTCTTTGCTAGACAGACAGACAGAGAGAGAGGGGGGAGAGATGAAGAAAGTGAGAAAGAAAGGATGAAATCGAGAGAGGGAGGTGGGAAGAGAGTGAGAGATGGAGAGAGAGAAACCGGGAGAGAAAAACAGCAGTGAAAATTTACTGAGACCTGAGTATTTCAACAACTCGTCTCTTCCAACTTCTTAGGCAGTCACTTGTACCTACGGGGGTAGAATGGGGGGATTTTTACTAAGGAGGAGAAAGAGATGCTGAAAGAGATGCATGCTGGCCATTTCGGGGTGAAGGGCATGATTGCCGAAATCAACCTATGCGTCTTCTGACGTGGAATTGTCAAGGAGGTAGACAGCTGGGCAAGGGAAATAACCTTTTGTTTATCAATCATATTCTATTATATCTGAAGTTATTGTGATTTCAAGAAATGTAATATCAGAGAGGACACAATCTTTAAATTTGTCACTTTGTGCTTAAAGGTTAGTACTGTCATGCCTGCTCCCGCTCCCCCTCTCTGGCGCTTGAGGGCGCCAGACGGCCCATCATTACGCACACTTGTCACCATCATTACGCGCATCTGAGCAATATTGGACTCACCTGGATTCCATTACTTTGTGGATTGCCCCTCTATATCTCTGCCCCTCAGTTTGTTCCCTGTGTCAGTATTGATGTCGTTATGTTTTCCCCTGTCCAGATGCTGTCCTTGTTTGTTTCTTGTCTGTTATCCATTAAATGTTCACTCCCTGTACTTGCTTCTCATCTCCCAGCATCTGTCCTTACAGAATGCTGACACCGCAATTTGAAGCATCAGGGAGTTTTTGTTGTTGTTTGTTTTTGTTTGTGATATCGGGTCCGGGTACCGCTGCCAGAGGAACCAAGGGTGCCTCAGCTGGCTTGTCGGGCTTCCACGCCTTAGCTGTCTGGATAGGTGTCCTTGCCTCGGTTGGCTCGGCAGGCTCCCATCCCACATCATGCTTCACCCGGCTCATCATGCTCCCACGTCTCTGTCGGCTCGTCGGGCTTTCATGCTTCAGTCGACTCGTCGGGCTCCCACGCCTTCACCAGCTCGTCAGGCTCACCCAGGTGGAATGGCAGACCCGGCGGGCTCCCACGCTTCAGCTGGCTCATCAGGCTTCCACGCTTCAGTCGACTCGTCGGGCTCCCACACCTCGGCCGGCTCGCCCAGGTAGCCCGTCAGGCTTGCCCAGGTGGGATGGCAGACTCATCGGGCTCCCACGCTTCAACCGGTCGTCAGGCTTCCACGTTTCAGTCGACTTGTCGGGCTCCCACGCCTCGGTCGGCCTGTCAGGCTCGCCCCGGTGGGATGGCAGGTGGCGCCCCTAGGGGGGAGTACTGTTATGCCTACTCCCGCTCCCCTTGAGCACCAGGCGACCCATCACTACGCACACTTGTCACCATCATTACACGCATCTGCGCAATATTGGACTCACTTGACTCCATTACTTTGTTGATTGCCCCTCTATGTCTGTCTGCTCCTCAGTTTGTTTCCCGTGTCATCATTGATGTCATTTTGTTTTTCCCTGTCCAGACACTGTCCTTGTATGTTTCTTGTCTGTTTTCCATTACAGTGGGGCAAAAAAGTATTTAGTCAGCCACCAATTGTGCATGTTCTCCCACTTAAAAAGATGCGAGAGGCCTGTAATTTTCATCATAGGTACACTTCAACTATGACAGACAAAATGAGAAGAAAAAAATCCAGAAAATCACATTGTAGGATTTTTAATGAATTAATTTGCAAATTATGGTGGAAAATAAGTATTTGGTCAATAACAAAAGTTTATCTCAATACTTTGTTATATTCCCTTTGTTGGCAATGCGAGCCCCCCAGGAGGTATCCCATCCACCAGAGCCAGTGAGTTCAGATCAGTCTGATTCTCTGTGCTCTGAGTCGGAGGGGGACCAGCTTGAGGTAGGCTATAACTTCCAAAATGGATGAAAAGTACATATCTCCCATTTATAACACTGCGCTAATCCATGAAATCTTCTCACAGTAAAGTGTAACGTCTCTGTCTCCTAACCTGTTCCCTTTAACTCTGCTCCTGTTCTCCAGGACGTAGGGGTTCTGCCCAACACCCAGACGTAGATACACCTGATTGATGTCCTCCATTACCAACCACCTTCCAACTTTTCATTACATAATCTACAGCTACTATTCTTGTCATGTTGTTGTTATTTGCTAAGAAAGTCTTATTGCTCTATCATACTGGGCACATATGTGAGATACACAGATGACCTAAAAACACTAACACTGCAAACACTCAGAAAAAAGCGAGCAGCAGTGCCTGGACTTGGCAGTCTCCCTCTTCAAGTCCCCCTTCTAAAACTGGTTCCCACTTGAGATTAAGTGACAGGCAGAATCTCCCACCCACACAGCAACCATCTCCTCTATATTCCACACACCAGAAGTCAGTATTTTGCCATGTGAATACACCAAAAACCAAAATGAATGTTTTTTTATGACAACCGTACCAAAAAATGTGCAAAGTCTATATATTAAATTCTTAAATATTGGTTGGTTTTCCCAGCTGTTTCACAAGGTGTTCATTGTTGTACGTTGTAAGGTGTCTTTTGATGATATTTATTAGTTCCACATTATCCATTAATGTATCGTAGGACCTACAATAGATACATATATATTCGACCACAAGGGTGTACTAACGAGCTATGTGACATAGAAAGAATTGAATCATGTCAGAGGACTACTGAAATTATATTATTTCAGTGTAGATAAGGGAAGTGCATCTTCAAAAAAAACATGACAGCCAAGGTGCAGCGTGGTAGGCGTGCACTTTAATTTATTAAATGAACACCGAAAAAACAACAAATACAAAACGAAACGTCTAGTAGGGCTAAACAGCACAGTACCAAAAACAAGATCCCACAAACTGCAGGTGGAAAAAGGCTGCCTTAAGTATGATCCCCAATCAGAGACAACGGTAGCTGCCTCTGATTGGGAACCATACCCGGCCAACAAAGAAATAGAAAACATAGATTTCCCACCCTAGTCACACCCTGACCTAACCAAATAGAGAATTAAAAGGATCTCTAAGGTCAGGGTGTGACAGAATGGAGTGTGAATTAGCTAACTTTGTGGTCTGTAAGGTAAGAAACAACGTGTAATGCAGATTACACGTTTTATTTGCTATTTCCAAAATGTAGCAATGTTTAAGACATGGATTTCATGTTGGATATCAGAGCGGCGGTAACGACCGGGAATACGACTTTCCCGAATTGGATCCTTTGTTCGTACCCCCCAGAGAAATTGAACTGATCCAAAACACTGCTGTCGGAGAAGTGGTATTCGGAGTGGACTTCTAATTGACTGTAGACCCTGTGGCAGGATCTACAGTCAATCACGGACTACAAGAAGAAAACCAGCCCAGTCACGGACCAGGATGTCTTGTTCCCAGGCAGACTAAATAACTTTTTTTGCCCGCTTTGACGACAATACAGTGCCACTGACACGTAAAGAAAACATGCGGACTCTCCTTCACTGCAGCCGAAGGTGAGTAAGACATTTAAACGTGTTAACCCTCGCAAGGCTGCAGGCCCAGACGGCATCCCCAGCCGCGCCCTCAGAGCATGCGCAGACCAGCTGGCCGGTGTATTTACGGACATATTCAAACAATCCCTATACCAGTTTGCTGTCCCCACATGCTTCAAGAGGGCCACCACTGTTCCTGTTCCCAAGAAAGCTAAGGTAACTGAGCTAAACGACTACCGCCCGTAGCACTCACTTCCGTCATCATGAAGTGCTTTGAGAGACTAGGCAAGGACCATATCACCTCCACCCTACCTGACACCCTAGACCAACTCCAATTTGCTTACCGCCCAAATAGGTCCACAGACGATGCAATCTCAACCACACTGCACACTGCCCTAACCCATCTGGACAAGAGGAATACCTATGTGAGAATGCTGTTCATCGACTACAGCTCGGCATTCAACACCATAGTACCCTCCAAGCTCGTCATCAAGCTCGAGACCCTGGGCCCTCAGAGTATGGTGTCAGGAAAATAACCTCACACTCAACGTCAACAAAACTAAGGAGATGATTGTGGACTTCAGGAAACAGCAGAGGGAACACCCCCTATCCACATCGATGGAACAGTAGTGGAGAGGGTAGTAAGTTTTAAGTTCCTCGGCATACACATCACAGACAAACTGAATTGGTCCACTCACACAGACAGCATCGTGAAGAAGGCGCAGCAGCGCCTCTTCAACCTCAGGAGGCTGAAGAAATTCGGCTTGTCACCAAAAGCACTCACAAACTTCTACAGATGCACAATCGAGAGCATCCTGGCGGGTTGTATCACCGCCTGGTACGGCAACTGCTCCGCCCACAACCGTAAGGCTCTCCAGAGGGTAGTGAGGTCTGCACAACGCATCACCGGGGGCAAACTACCTGCCCTCCAGGACACCTACACCACCCGATGTTACAGGAAGGCCATAAAGATCATCAAGGACAACAACCACCCGAGCCACTGCCTGTTCACCCCGCTATCATCCAGAAGGCGAGGTCAGTACAGGTGCATCAAAGCTGGGACCGAGAGACTGAAAAACAGCTTCTATCTCAAGGCCTTCAGACTGTTAAACAGCCACCACTAACATTGAGTGGCTGCTGCCAACACACTGACACTGACTCAACTCCAGCCACTTTAATAATGGGAATTGATGGAAAATTATGTAAAATATATCACTAGCCACTTTAAACAATGCTACCTAATATAATGTTACATACCCTACATTATTCATCTCATATGCATACGTATATACTGTACTCTATATTATCTACTGCATCCTTACGTAATACATGTATCACTAGCCACTTTAACTATGCCACTTTGTTTACATACTCATCTCATATGTATATACTGTACTCGATACCATCTACTGTATCTTGCCTATGCTGCTCTGTACGATCACTCATTCATATATCTTTATGTACATATTCTTTATCCCCTTACACTGTGTATAAGACAGTAGTTTTGGAATTGTTAGTTAGATTACTTGTTGGTTATTACTGCATTGTCGGAACTAGAAGCACAAGCATTTCAGCCGTGTATATTCCCCCTCAAGTCGATACCACGATAGCCTTCAAAGAACTTCACTAGACTCTATGCAAACTGGAAACCACATATCCTGAGACTGTATTTATTGTAGCTAGGGATTTTAGCAAAGTACATTTGAGGAAAACGTTACCGAATTTCCATCAACACATTGACTGTAGTTCTCGCGCTGCTAAAACACTCGAACACAGCTACTCCAACTCCCCCGCACTCCCTTCAGCAAATCTGATCACAACTCCATTTGTATCCTCCCTTCCTATAGGCAGAAACTTAAACAGGAAGTACCCATGCTAATGTCTATTCAACGCTTGTCTGACCAATCAGAATCAACGCTTCAAGATTGTTTTGATCACGTGGACTGGGACATGTTCCGGGTAGCCTCTGAGAATAAAATCGACTAATACATGGAAATGGTGTCTGAGTTTATCAGGAAGTGTAGAGGAGATGTTGTATTAAAACCTACCCTCACCAGAAACTGTGGATAGATGGCAGCCTTCTCGCAAAAGTGCGAACCACTGCATTTAACCATGGCAAGGTGACTGAGAATATGGCCGATTACAAACAGTGTAGTTATTCCCTCCATAATCAAACAGGCAATCAAACAGGCAAAACGTCAATATAGAGACAAAGTGGAGTCGCAATGCAAAGGCTCAAACACGAGACGTATGTGACAGGTTCTACAGACAATCACTGACTACAAAGGGAAAACCAGCCACTTCGCGGACATCGGCTTTCTTCTGGACAAGCTAAACACCTTCTTCGCCCGCTTTTAGGATAACACAGTGCCACCGACGCGGCCCGCTACCAAGGACTGTGGGCTCTCCTTGTCCGTGGCCGACGTAAGTAAGACATTTAAGCGTGTTAACCCTCACAAGGCTGCCAGACCAGATGGCCTCCCTTGCCGCATCATCAGAGCATGCGCACACCAGCTGGCTGGAGTATTTACGGACATAATAAATCTCCCCTATCCCAGTCTGCCATCCCCACTTGCTTCAAGATGTCCACCATTGTTCCTGTACCCAAATAGGCAAAGGTAACTGAACTAAATGGCTGTCGCCCTGTAGTACTCACTTCTGTCATCATGAAGTGCTTTGAGAGGCTAGTTAAGGATCATATGACCTCTACCTTACCTGACACCCTAGACCCACTTCAATTTGCTTACCGCAGCCAATAGATCCACAGACGATGCAATCGCCATCGCACTAAACACTGCCCTACCCCATCTGGACAAGAGGAATACCTATGTAAGAATGCTGTTCAATGACAATAGTTCAGCATTCAACACCATAGTACCCTTCAAGCTCATCATGAAGCTCGGGGCCCTGGGTCTGAACCCCGCCCTGTGCAACTGGATCATGGACTTCGTAATGGCCAGCTCAATCATCAAGTTCACAGACGACACAACGGTAGTAGGCCTGGTTACAAACCATGACGAGACAGCCTACAGAGGGGAGGTGAGGGTCCTGGGAGGATGGTGCCAGGAAGATAGTTGTCGACAAAACAAAGGAGCTGATCGTTGACTTCAGGAAACAGCAGATGGAGCATGCCCCATCCACATCGACAGGAACGCAGTGGAGCAGGTGCAAAGCTTAAAGTTCCTCAGCCCACACATCACTGATCACCGAAAATCGTCCACCCACACAGAAAGTGTGGTGAAGAAGGCGAAAAAGTGCCTCTTCAACATCAAGAGGCTGAAGAAATGTGCTTCACAAACTTTTACAGACGCACAGTTGAGAGCATCCTGTCGGGCTGTATCACCAACCGATACGGCAACTGCACCACCCGCAACCGCAGGGTTCTCCAGAGGGTGGTGCGGTCTGCCCATCGCATCACCGGGGGAAAACAACCTGCCCTCCAGGACACCTACAGCACCCGATGTCACAGAATGGCCAGAAAGATCATCAAGGACAACAACAACCCGAGCCATTGCCTGTTCACCTCATAATCATCCAGAAGGCGAGGTCAGTACAGGTGAATCAAAACTGTGACCGAGAGACTGAAAAACAGCTTCTATCTCAAGGCCATCAAACCATTAAATAGCCATCACTAGGAGGCTTCCACCCAATTAGGTAACCCTGCACCTTAGAGGCTTCTGCCACATACACATAGACTTGAAATCACTAGCCACTTGAATAATGGAACACTAGTCACTCTAATGATGTTTACATATTGTAAGGACAGACGCTGGGAGACGAGAAGCAATTACAGGGAGTGAATATTTAATGGATAAACAGAACTGAAACAAAACAAGAACATCATTTGGACAAGGGGAACATAACAACATTAATGCTGCCACAGGAATGAAACTGAGTTATAGACAGATAACGGAGAGGAAAGGTGTGGGAACAAGACTGCCCGGCTGAGGCGTGGGAGCCCGACGAGCCGGCTGAGGCATGGCATGGGAGCCTGCCGAGCCAACCGAGGCTAGAAAACCTCTCGAGCCAGCTGAGGCATGAAAGCCCGAGCCAGCTGAGGCATCCCCGGTTGCTTCGGCAGCGGCACCCGGACCCGACTTCACCAACCAAAAAATAAAATAATACTCCCTGATGCTTCCAATTGTGGTGCCAGCATTTGGTGAGGACAGATGCTGGGAGACGGGAAGCAAGTACAGGGAGTGAATATTTAATAAATAACAGGCATGAAACAAAACACGGACAGTGTCTGGACAAGGGAAACATAATGATACAGGGATGCTGACACTGGGATCAAACTGAGGAAAAGACAGATATAGAGGAGGCAATCAATAAAGTGATTGAGTCCAATGAAGCTCTGATGTGTGTAACGATGTTGACAGGTTTGCGGAATGATAGGCCGCCTTGCGCCCTCGAGCGCCAGACAGCGGGAGCAGGCGTGACACATATTTTTGCTTTACTCATCTCATATGTATGTATGCATGTATTCTATTTGACTGTATTTTAGCCTATGCCACTACGACAGTGCAGCAATATCTAACAATTCCCCATCAACTACCTAATACACACCAATCTAAGTAAAAGGATGGAAAAAGTATATATAAATATATGGATGGGCCATGACCCACCGGCATAGACGAGATGTAGTAGATGGTATAAAATACAGTACATGAGTAGTGCAAGATATGTAAACATCATTATTGAAGTGGAATTAATAAAGTGACTAGTGATCTGTTTGTTAGAGTGGCCAATGATTTCAAGTCTGTATGTAGGCAGCAGTCTCTCTGTGTTAGTGATGGATGTTTAACAGTCGGATGGCCTTGAGATAGAAGCTATTTTTCAGTCTCTCGGTCCCAGCTTTGATGCACCTGTACTGACCTCACCTTCTGGATGGTAGCGGGGTGAACAGGCAGTGGCTCGGGTGGTTGATGATCTTTTTGGCCTTCCTGTGACATCGAGTGCTGTAGGTATCCTGGAGGTAGTTTGCTCCCGGTGATGCGTTGTGTAGACCGCACCGCCCTCTGGAGAGCGCTGCGGTTATGGCCAATGCAGTTGCCGTACCAGGCGGTGATGCAGCCCAACAGGATGCTCTCAAATGTGCATCTGTAGAAGTTTGTGAGGGTTTTAGGTGACAAACCAAATTTCTTCAGCCTCCTGTGGTTGAAGAGCCGCTGTGGCGCCTTCTTCACCACACTGTCTGTGTGGGTGGACCATTTCAGTTTGTCCGTGATGTGTACGCCAAGGAACTTAAAACTTTCCACCTTCGCCACTGCTGTCCCGTCGATGTGGATAGGGGGGTGCTCCCTCTGCTGTATCCTGAAGTCTACGACCATCTCCTTTGTTTTGTTGACGTTGAGTTAGAGATTGTTTTCCTGATACCACACTCCAAGTGCCCTCACTTCTTCCCTATAGTCCGTCTCGTGATCAAGCCTACTACTGTTGTGTCGTCTGCAAACTTGATGATTGAAGGCATGCATGGCCACACAGTCATGGGTGAACAGGGAGTACAGCAGGGGGCTGAACACGCACCCTTGTGGGGCCCCAGTGTTGAGGATCAGCGAAATGGAGATGTTGTTTCCTACCTTCACCACCTGGGGGCTGCTCGTCAGGAAGTCCAGGACCTAATCACACAGGGCAGGGTTGAGACCCAGGGCCTCAAGCTTGTTTGCATAGCGGTGATGAAAATAGCGTTATTTAGGATGTCATGATCTATGTAAATGTTCATCTTTTGGTCATCACAATGTTGACGCTATCCCATTGTGACACAGGAGGGGGGACAATTTTTGTTCTGGAACATTATTTGGCATTACAGGCCGGGTTTCCTGATAGTGATGGAACATAGGCTGACGGGTATTTTACCGATGCATCTTTCCCACAAAGGCCGAAGATGTAACATGCGTTTCCCAAAACACCACACAGAGAGAATTGTCCCTATGTGCATTGTTGGAGCATGTGTCGATACTAATAGGATCAAAAGAACCCAGCACTGCTCTCGGATCAGCATTCTCTATTCAAATCTTACCAGTGGAGGCTGGTGACTTGAAAAATGGAGGAGGATGGGAGACCCACGGTATAGGTGCAGAACCCACAGAGGTGACAAAGTGTGTTAAAAAATTGTCAAAGACAAATACTTTTATTGGGGAATGGGAATGAGGGATACTTACACTGTTTTGGAATGGATCACAGCAGTAATTGAATGAGGGTATGGGAAAGGGGGATACCTAGTCAGTTGTACAACTGAATGCATTCAACTAAAATGTGTCTTCCACATTTAACCCAACCCCTCTGAATCAGAGAGGTGCGGGGCGCTGCCATAATAGACATCCACGTCTTCGGCGCCCAGGGAATATTGGGTTAACTGCCTTGCTCAGGGGCAGAACGACAGATTTTTACCTTGTCAGCTCAGGGATTCGATCCAGCAACTTTTCGGTTACTGGCACAACGCTCTAACCACTATGAGGCATGAGTTGCGGTGTTCAGAGGTGTGACTTCAGTGCAGGAAGGATTTGAATGGGAAGACAAAAAAAACAACACAATACACTACACAGTTGGACAAAAGAGCTAAGAATGAGTTAGTCCAAGCAAGGAGTAAAATCATTGATGTGTAATAATGTGATTGTGTTTGTGTATGTGTATGTGATTGACAGTAATGAGAGAAAATTGATAGGGGTGCTCACAGGGCCTCTGAGACTGAAGCGGTAACATTCAGTGTGCCAGTGCGTGAATGGGCACATGAGACGTGGCTTCAGTTCATGTCAGGAGAGAGTTGACAATGGTAGTGGAGTGGAGTGGTCATCACCTCTTAAATCAGGAAACAAGAGGGGACTTAATACAAACAGCTGTAAATACAAACAGCAAATACATTCCATTACAGCTGCACCATTGTAGGTTTGGACAACGAGTTTCTCTATGAAGTTAAACTCAGACATCTCAAAATTCATAGTCAAACAGACTGCGCACCTCGCCCTCTTGACACATCAAAGTAGCTAAAGTTCCCGAATAAGGCCCTGATCATCCACTTCACTGACTAAAACTAACAACTGCAATCAGACTGGTGGCACCATACATAACGTTACCAATTAGTTTACCCTGACCAGATGGACAGGGCTCATATGCTGTATGCAGCTGCTCTAATTAGTAGCCTACAGTTGGTCAGACTGAAAGTCTCGTATTCATTGCATACAGCATGTCAGTATTCTAATGTTTAGGTGTAGCCTAGGCTGCTGCAACATTTATGTCATGAGTTTCTGCTTGTGTCTGTCTAGAGGGATTATGTGTTATCACCTTTGCTAAATAAATACTGGAGGAAAGTGGAAAGCCTACTGGAGTGCACGCTAAAAATACCTCTCTCTTTAATCGGAATTTGAACGGATGATCATCAAATCAAATCAAATTGTATTTATATAGCCCTTCGTACATCAGCTGATATCTCAAAGTGCTGTACAGAAACCCATCCTAAAACCCCAAACAGCAAGCAATGCAGGTGTAGAAGCACGGTGGCTAGGAAAATCTCCCTAGAAAGGCCAAAACCTAGGAAGAAACCTAGAGAGGAACCAGGCTATGAGGGGTGGCCAGTCCTCTTCTGGCTGTGCCGGGTGGAGATTATAACAGAACATGGCCAAGATGTTCAAATGTTCATAGATGACCAGCATGGGCAATTAATAATAATCACAGCAGTTGTCGAGGGTGCAACCTCAAGAGTAAATGTCAGTTGGCTTTTCATAGCCGATCATTGAGAGTATCTCGACCTCTCCTGTTGTCTCTAGAAAGTTGAAAACAGCAGGTCTGGGACAGGTAGCACGTGAACAGGATTCCATAGCCGCAGGCAGAACAGTTGAAACTGGAACAGCAGCATGGCCATGTGGAGTGTAATATACCTCATACATCTCCTGGAATTTGAAAAAACTCATTTGAATTGAATAATTTCCCAAAATGCTCAACTACAGTGTCACTCTTCACTCTAAATTATATCCAACAATATCACCAAGCTTCTCAACACGTAGAGCCCCCATAATGTTCTGTGGCACAATCCCAATACAACACACGAGGTTGATTCTCTGATCCTATTTCTATGATTGGATGGACAACATGTCAATTCATACTGAAAAAGCTTTGATTGGTTGGAGGACGTCCTCCGGAAGTTGTCATCATTACCATGTACACTACCGTTCAAAAGTTTGGAGTCACTTACGACATTCCCTTGTTTTTGAAAGAAAAGCACATTTTTTGTCCATTAAAATAACATCAAATTGATCAGAAATACAGTGTAGACATTTATGTTGTAAATTACTATTGTAGCTGGAAACATCTGATTTGTAATGGTATATCTAAATAGGTGTACAGAGGTCCACTATCAGCAACCATCACTCCTGTGTTCCAATGGCAAGTTGTGTTAGCTAATCCAAGTTTATAATTTTAAAATGCTAATTGATCATTAGAAAACCCTTTTGAAATTATGTTAGCACTGCTGAAAACTGTTGTGCTAATTAAAGAAGCAATAATGCTGGCCTTCTTTAGACTAGTTGAGTTTCTGGAGCATCAACATTTGGGGGTTCGATTACAGGCTCAAAATGGCCAGAAACAAAGAACTTCTGAAACTCGTCAGTCTATTCTTGTTCTGAGAAATGAAGGCTATTCCACGTGAGAAATTGCCAACAAACTGCCAACAAAAGATCTCGTACAATGCAATCCTACTCCCTTCACAGAACAGCGCAAACTGGCGCTAACCAGAATAGAAAGATGTGTGAACAGGCGACTCGGGATGCTGGCAGAGTAGGCAGAGTTGCAAAGAAAAAGTCATATCTCAGATTGGCCAATAAAAAGAAAAGATTAAGATGGGCAAAAGAACACAGACACTGGACAACGGAGGACTCTGTCTAGAAGGCCAGCGTCCCGGAGTCGCCTCTTCACTGTTGACGTTGAGACTGGTGTTTAAGGTAAGAAGTTTTAGGTTGTAGTTATTATAGTAATTATAGGACTTTCTCTCTACACCATTTGTATTTCATATACCTTTGACTATTGGATGTTCTTATGGGCACTTTAGTATAGCCAGTGTAACAGTATAGCTTCCTTCCCTCTCCTCGCCCCTACCTGGGCTCGAACCAGGAACACATCGACAACAGCCACCCTCGAAGCAGCGTTACCTATCGCTCCACAAAAGCAGAGCAAGGGGAACAACCACTCCAAGTCTCAGAGCAAGTGACGTTTGAAACACTATTTGCGTGCATCCTGCTAACTAGCTAGCCATTTCACATCGGTTACACCAGCCTAATCTCGGGAGTTGATAGGCTTGAAGTCATAAACAGCGCAATACTTGAAGCACAACGAAGAGCTGCTGGCAAAACGCACAAAAGTGCTGTTTGAATGAATACTTACGAGCCTCCTGGTGCCTACCATCGCTCAGTCACTGCTCTATCAAATCATAGACTTAGTTATAACATAATAACACACAGAAATACGAGCCTTAGGTCATTAATATGGTCGAATCCAGAAACTATCATCTCAAAATCAAGACGTTTATTCTTCCAGTGAAATGCGGAACTGTTCCGTATTTTATCTAACGGGTGGCATCTATTAGTCTAAATTTTCCTGTTACATTGCACAACCTTCGATGTTATGTCATAATTATGTACAATTCTGGCAGATTAGGCGGCGTGACCCTGCGTGCAATGAACGCAAGAGAAGTGACACAACACATTAAGAAGGAAAGAAATTCCACAAATTAGAAAAAAGTACAAATAAAGAAAAACCTTTGAATGAGTAGGTGTGTTCAAACTTTTGACTGATACTGTATATCGAGCAAAGTGATCTTGCGGTTTATATTTGGCCACTAATTATGTTTTTGCATGTGATCAGGGGTGTATTCATTCCACCAATTCTGTTGAAAAATATTTCTTAAACGGAAGCAAATGGAACGAAACGGGGTGAAACATACCTGAATTTGTCCAACAGAAACTCTTGTTGGCAACTGTTGGACTAATGATTACAACCAAGATCAGCTAGATGCAGGCAAAAGTGTGCACGGCTGTATTGAATGTGTCGTTATCTGTCACATTGATAACTCTAATTTCTATCAACCTGCATTGTAAAATTTATTTGTAGTCTAGAAGGTAGCCTCATGATGGGTATAGGTAAAATTCAACTATGTGTCCTCCCTCATCTTAAATGGCACCGATCACAACTGATGATAACTGTGTGTGGATTGGAGTTTGTGACAGCAAATATGTGAGCTTATTACATTATTATTGACACTATGTCTTGTGATTTCCTATGATCTTCTATGTAGAAGAATTTACCTTCTAATGACTCTTGTGTGGCTTTTGAGAATCATGGGACTGTTTGTGATAGTCTCAGCTTTTCATAAATGGATCATAATAGTTTGTAGTTCAAACCGTTCAGACTATACAGATGTTTTTTGGAGGAGAACTGGATCTGGGATCTGCCCTTGTCTCACAAACAACGCTCTAGCTCAGGCCCAGTTAATCAAGCAAGCTAATGGTATAAGAGGATGCAGAAGAAATAGACAAATCCAATGGAAGTCTGTAGCTGAAAAAAAAACTATGTTTTAACCTTTTACTGCAGTGGGATAAATCAGGGTCATACAAAGTTCTTCTTAAAACCTTTTTGGGCAAGGGGGCATTTTCACATCCTGATGAAAAGCGTGCCCAACGTAAACTGCCTGCTACTCAGGCCCAGAAGCTAGGATATGCATATTAGTAGTAAATTCAGATAGAAAACACTCTGAAGTTTCTAAAACTGTTTGAATAATGTCTGTGAGTATAACAGAACTGATTCGGCAGGCGAAAACCCGAGCACAATCCATCCAGGGAAAAACATTTTTGAGCTCAATGTGTATTCTATACGTTTTCTATGGTCATCCCTTTTTAATAGAAATATGCTTGCAGTTCCTATGGCTTCCACTAGATGCCAACAGTCTTTAGAAATGAAGAAGTAGCCCTGTTCTTTCCACGTGTCACACAAAGGGACTCAAATCTTTTGGAATGAGCAACCTGGAATGTGCTTCACTTTGTTTTCGTCCAGTATTGAGCACAATATTTCCCGTCTTAATTTTGATTGATTATTTACATTTTAGGATACATAGGTTTGGATTAGGGACGTTATTTGAAATGTTTGGACCAAGTTTAGAGGTAACTTATTAGATACTTTGTAAAGTATCGAATTGGAACCGGTGTATTTCTGAATCAAACGCGCCAAATAAATTGACATTTTGGGGATATAATGAAGGAATTTTATCGAACAGAAGCACAATGTGTGATGTTTTTTTGGACATTTTGGAGTGCCAATAGAAGAGGATATTCAAAGGTAAGGCATGAATTATATCGTTATTACTGATTTTTTGTAGCACCTGCCTGGTTTAAATCTGATTTTCATGTGTTTGTATGCGGGCTGCTGTCCTCAGATAATCGCATGGTCTGCTTTCGCCGTAAAGCCTTTTTGAAATCTGATACTGTGGCTGTATTAACAAGAAGTTAAGCGGTATTTTGATGTATAACACCTGTATGTTTAATGAATTCTTATTATGAGTATTTCTGTTTTTGAATTTGGCGTGCTGCAAATTCACTGGATGTTGTCAAATATATCCTGTTAACGGGATCCGAGGGGGAATGCAGGTGAAGGGGTCCCTAAGAGGTTTAAATACTGTGGTTGTAACTATTGTCGTTGGTGGAAGAAGGTGAGGACCAAGGTGCAGCGTGGTACGTGTTCATATTTCCTTTAATAAACTGAACACTAAATACAAAAGAACAAGAGAATAAATGAAAACCGAAACAGTCCCGTATGGTGTAAACACTGAAACGGAAAACAACTTCCCCACAACCCATTGTGGGAAAACAGGCTGCCTAAGTATGGTTCTCATTCAGAGACAACGATTGACAGCTGCCTCTGATTGGGAACCATACCAGGCCAAACACCTAGAAATATAACACACAGAACAAAACAGAATGCCCACCCCAACTCACGCCCTGACCAAACTAAAATAGAGACATAAAAAATGAACTAAGGTCAGGATGTGACAGTAGTCTTAAATAAATCTACTTTAAAACAAAAGTATACACCTCACATACATGGTTATAGTCTTAAAAAATAAGAAAACAGCATTACCATGTCAGATACATACTTGAAGTGTATTAAATGTTGAGTTTGCATCCCAATATTAGACATAATATACATCACAGAAGACTGAAATATAACATAACCGCTTGACATGGCAACACTGGATTTTCAGCATTTAAAAATAATAATAATGTTTATTAATAACATTCAATCCAAATGTGGGTGGATGACATATAGTTGAAGTTGGAAGTTTACATACACTTATGTTGGAGCCATTAAAACTCTTTTTTTCAACCATTCCACAAAATTCTTGTTAACAAACTATAGTTTTGGCAAGTCGGTGAGGACATCTACTTTGTGGATGACTCAAGTATTTTTCCAACAATTATTTACAGGCAGATCATTCCACTTATAATTCACTATATCACAATTCCAGTGGGTCAGAAGTTTACATACACTAAGTTGACTGTGCGTTTAAACAGCTTGGAAAATTCCAGAAAATTATGTCATGGCTTTAGAAGCTTCTGATAGGCTAATTAGAATCATTTGAGTCAATTGGAGGTGTACCTGTGGATATATTTCAAGGCCTACATTCAAACTCAGTGCCTCTTTGCTTGACATCATGGGAAAATCTAAAGAAATCAGTCAAGACCTCCACAAGTCTGGTTCATCCTTGGGAGCAAAAAACACCTGATCTGTACAAACAATGATACGCAAGTATAAACACCATGGGACCATGCAGCCGTCATACCGCTCAGGGAGGGGACGTGTTCTGTCTCCTAGAGATGAATGTACTTTGGTGCGAAAAGTGCAAATCAATCCCAGAACAACAGCAAAGGACCTCGTGAAGATGTTGGAGGAAGAGTGTAAGAAAGTATCTATATCCACATTAAAACGAGTCCTATATCGACATTACCTGAAAGGCCGCTCAGCAAGGAAGAAGCCACTGCTACAAATCCGCTAAATAGCCAGACTACGGTTTGCAACTGCACATGGGGACAAAGATTGTACTTTTTGGAGGTGTCCTCTGGTCTAATGAAACAAAAATGTAACTGTTTGGCCATAATGACCATCGTTATGCTTGGAGGAAAAAGGGGGAGGCTTGCAAGCCGAAGAACACCATACCATCCCAACCGTGAAGTACGGGGGTGGCAGCATCATGTTGTGGGGGTGCTTTGCTGCAGGAGGGACTGGTCCACTTCACAAAATAGATGGCATCATGAGGTTGGATAACTATGTGGATATATTGAAGCAAGACATCAGTCAGGATGTTAAAGCTTGGTCGAAAATAGGTCTTCCAAATGGACGATGATCCCAAGCATACTTCCAAAGTTGTGTCAAAATGGCTTAAGAACAACAAAGTCAAGGTATTGGAGTGGCCATCACAAAGCCCTGACCTCAATCCCATATAACATTTGTGGGCGGAACTGAAAAAGCGTGTGCGAGCAAGGAGTCCTACAAACCTGACTCAGTTACACCAGCTCTGTCAGGAGGAATGGGACAAAATTCACCCAACCCATTGTTGGAAGCTTGTGGAAGGCTACCGAAACATTTGACCCAAGTTAAACAATTAAAGGAAATGCTGCCAAATACTAATTGAGTGTATGTAAACTTCTGACCCACTGGGAATGTGATGAAAGACATAAAAGCTGAAATAAATCATTCTCTCTACTATTATTCTGACATTTCACATTCTTAAAATAAAGTGTTGATCCTAACTGACCTAAAACAGGGAATTCTTTCCCGGTTTAAATGTCAGGAATTGTGACAAACTGAGTTTAAATGTATTTGGCTAAGGTGTATGTACATTTTCGACTTCAACTGAATGTAACTGTTGTGGTTGGATGATTGACTGTTATGGTTATTGAGTATTTAATAAATGTACCAGATCCTGTTCCCACAATCCGAAGATATCATCCAGGTATCGTCTATAAAACATGGGACGCAATGGGCATTTAGCCCAGTCTGCCATATAAATATTAGCATTGCCAGAGGCAAACTTTTTACCCATGGCCGTCCCATGAATCTGTAAGTAGTGTTGATTATTACATTTGAAATCATTGTTTCTTAAGCCAAGTTCTAGAAGCTGAAGGAGGTCTGAGTGGTCTATCTGGATCTGGATATTGCAGATTCCCTGCTGCTAAACCTGACATATCTACAGTGAATGTCACAGGTCAGGTTTTCTCCCTTGAGTGTACTACCTGAGGTTGCCACTGAAGAGACCCCTTGGGTTACTTCTAGTATCCAGGTGACCCTGATTGGGCTTTTACATTTTTTTATTATTTATTTGACCTTTATTTAACCAGGTAGGCTAGTTGAGAACAAGTTCTCATTTACAACTGCGGCCTGGCCAAGATAAAGCAAAGAAGTGCGACACAAACAACAACACAGAGTTACATATAGGTATAAACAAGCATACAGTCAATAACACAATATAAAAAAATTAAGTCTATATACAGTGTGCGCAAATGGCATGAGGAGGTAAGGCAATAAATAGACCATAGTAGCAAGTAATTACAATTTAGCAAATTAACACAGGAGTGATAGATATGCAGATGATGATGTGCAAGTAGAAATAGTGGTGTGAAAAAGATCAGAAAAGTAAATAATAACAATATATGGATGAGGTAGGTTGATTGGATGGGCTATTTACAGATGGGCTATGTACAGCTGCAGTGATCGGATAGCTGCTTGGATAGCTGATGTTTAAAGTTAGTGAGGGAAATATACGTTTCCAGCTTCAGCGACTTGCAATTCGTTCCAGTCATAAGGCAGCAGAGAACTGGAAGGAAAGGCGGCCAAAGAGGTGTTGGCTTTGGGGATGACCAGTGAGATATACCTGCTAGGGCGTGCTACGGATGGGTGTTGTTATTGTGACCAGTGAGCTGAGATAAGGCAGAGCTTTACCTAGCATAGACTTATAGATGACCTGGAGCCAGTGGGTCTGGCGACGAATATGTAGTGAGTGCCAGCCGATTAGACCATACAGGTCTCAGTGGTGGGTGGTATATGGGGCTTTGGTGACAAAACGGATGGCACTGTGATAGACTGCATCCAGTTTGCTGAGTAGAGTGTTGGAGGCTATTTTGTAAATGACATCGCCAAGGTCGAGGATCGGTAGGATAGTCAGTTTTACTAGGGTATGTTTGGCAACGTGAGTGAAGGAGGCTTTGTTGCAGAATAGAAAGCCAATTCTAGATTTAATTCTGGATTGGAGATGTTTAATATGAGTCTGGAAGGAGAGTTTACAGTCTAGCCAGACACCTAGGTATTTGTAGTTGTCCACACATTCTAAGTGCAAAGAGCTGAAAAGCAATAATTTAGTTTTACTAGTGTTTAGGAGCAGTTGGAGGTCACGGATGGAGTGTTGTATGCCATTGAAGCTCGTTTGGAGGTTTGTTAGCACAGTGTCCAAAGAAGCCAGATGTATACAGAATGGTGTCGTATGCATAGAGGTCGATCAGGGAATCACCCGCAGCAAGAGCGACATCATTGATATATACAGAGAAAAGAGTTGGCCCGAGAATTGAACCCTGTGGTACCCCCATAGAGACTGCCAGAGGTCTGGACAACAGGCCTTCCAATTTGACACATTGAACTCTGTCTGAGAAGTAGTTGGTGAACCAGGCGAGGCAGTCATTTGAGAAACCAAGGCTGTTGAGTCTGCAGATAAGAATACGGTCATTGACAGAGTCGAAAGCCTTGGCCAGGTCGATGAAGATAGCTGCACAGTAAAATATTTTATAGATGGCGGTAATGATATCGTTTAGTACCTTGAGCGTGGCTGAGGTACACCCGTGACCAGCTCGGAAACCGGATTGCACAGCAGAGAAGGTACGATGGGATTCGAAATGGTCAGTGATCTGTTTGTTAACTTGGCTTCCGAAGACTTTAGAAAGGCAGGGCAGGATGGATATAGGCCTATAACAATTTAGTTCTAGTGTGTCATCCCCTTTGAAGAGGGGGATGACCGCGGCAGCTTTCCAATCTTTAGGGATCTCAGACGATACAAAAGAGAGGTTGAACAGACTGGTAATAGGAGTTGCAACACTGGCGGCAGGTAATTTTAGAAAGAGAGGGGCCAGATTGTCAAGCGCAGTTGATTTGTATGGGTCCAGGTTTTGCAGCTCTTTCAGAACATCTGTTATCTGGATTTGGGTGAAGGAGAAGCTGGGGAGGATTGGGCAAGTAGCTGCGGGTGGTGCGGTGCTGTTGGCCGGGGTTGGGGTAGCCAGGAGGAAAGCATGGCCAGCCGTAAAGAAATGCTTGTTGAAATTCTTAATTATCGTGGATTTTCGATATTGGCAGTGTTACCTAGCTTCAGTGCAGTGGGCAGCTGGGAGGAGGTGCTCTTGTTCTCCATGGACTTTACAGTATCCCAAAACCTTTTGGAGTTAGAGCTACAGGATGCAAATTTCTGTTTGAAAAAGCTAGCCTTTGCTTTCCTGACTGACTGCGTGTATTGGTTCCTGACTTCCTTGAACAGTTGCATATCGCGGGGCCTATTCAATGCTATTGCAGTCCACCACAGGATGTTTTTGTGCTGGTCAAGGGCAATCAGTCTGGAGTGAACCAAGGGCTATATCTGTTCTTAGTTCAACATTTTTTTGAAAGGGGCATGCTTATTTAAGATGGTGAGGAAATTACTTTTAAAGAATGACCAGGCATCCTCTACTGATGGGATGAGGTCAATATCCTTCCAGGATACCCGGGCCAGGTCGATTAGAAAGGCCTGTTCGCAGAAGTGTTTTAGGGATAGTTTGACAGTGATGAGGGGTGGTCATTTGACCGCGGACCCATAGAGGATCCAGGCAATGAGGCAGTGATCACTGAGATCCTGATTGAAAACAGCAGAGGTGTATTTGGAGGGCAAGTTGTATCTGGTGAGTTCCTTGACAATTTGTGTGAGATTGAGGGCATCTAGCTTAGATTGTAAGACTGCCGGAGTGTTAAGCATATCCCAGTTTAGGATAACAGAACTAACTCTGAAGATAGATGAGGGGCAATAAATTCACATATGGTGTTCACTGCACCGCTGGGAGCTGAGAGGGGGGGGGGTCTTTTATAGGCGGCAACAGTGAGAGACTTATTTCTGGAGAGATTCATTTTTAAAATTAGAAGATCGAACTGTTTGGGCATAGACCTGGAAAGTGTGACAGAACTGCAAGAACTGCAACTCCTCCCCCTTTGTCAGTTCTATCTTGACGGAAAATGTTGTACATTTACATTACATTTAAGTCATTTAGCAGACGCTCTTATCCAGATGGAAACCTCAGATTTGTGGTGGCCTTCCTAAACCAGGATTGAGACACAGCAGAACATCAGGGTTGGTAGAGTGTGCTAAAGCAGTGAGTAAAACAAACTTAGGGGGAGGCTTCTGATGTTAATATGCATGAAACCAAGCCTTTTTCGGTTACAGAAGTCAACAAATGAGAGTGCCTGGGGACACGCAGTGCCTGGGTTAACCTCAACATCACCCGAGGTTCAGAGGAGGAGTAGGCTAAAGGGTATGGCTAAAGGCTATCAAACCTGGTCGTCTAGTGCGTTGGGGACAGAGAATAAAAGGAGCAGATTTCTGGGCGTGGTAGAATAGTTTCAGGGCATAATGTACAGACAGGGGTATGGTGGGGTGCGGGTACATTGGTGGTAAACTCAGGCGTTTTGTGACGATAAGAGAGATTGCATCTCTGGACATACTAGTTATGCTGGGTGAGGTCACCACGTGTGGGAGGTGGGACAAAGGAGGTATCTGAGGCATGTTGAGTGGGACTAGGAGCTCCACAATAAACTAAAACAATGATAACTATCCTAAACAATAGTACATAAGATATATAAGGCATATTGACATTTGAGATAGATATAAGGTGAGGCATAAAGCAATCACAAGCTAGCTAAGACAACAACAGGTAAGACAACAACAGCTGATCAGCTAAGATAACAACAACAGGCAAAATTATGATGAATGAGCAGAGGGTCACGCAGGGCCTGAGTTCGAGGCTGTGCAGACAGATAAATAATAAATAAACAAAATGGAGGACATTAATTAATGAACAGTCCAGCAGGCATCAGCTATATAGCCAAGTGATCACAGGGTCCAGTGAACAGCAATAGATGAAACAGGGAAGCCGCTGGGTAGTCGTTACTACCTAGCAAGCGGGAGACACAGCGTTTAAAGTTAGCAGGCCGGGGCTAGTAGAAGCACCTGCTCTGACATCCGGCAAAGGCCGGTTGGGGGCACAGCGGATGGAGTTATGTCAGCAGACCAGTCGTGGTGGAACGGCGGAGCTTCGTGTCGACAAAAGGGTCCAGGCCAGTTGGCGAAAGAGGTATTGTGGTTGTAGTAATTTAGTTTGCTAGCCGGGAGATGCGCCTGGCTCGCGGCTAACTGGTACTAGCTTCGGGACAGGGGAATTAGCCGCTATAGACATTCGGTAGCAGCAAGCTAGCAGCGATGATCCGATGCAAAGGTCCAGAGCTTACGGCAAGGATCCGGTGGAGTAGTGGGATTGTAGCCATTTTGGGGAAGAGTCCGGGAGGAATCAGCTGTGTAGCCGAGTGATCACTGAGCGGGCTGGGAGGTGGGCCTCATAGCTAGCTTCGGGGCTGGGCCACTCGGTGGCAGCTAGCTAGCTGTGATGATCAGGAGTAATGGTCCAGGGCTTACGGCAGGAATCCAGCTTTGTAGTGGAGAAAACAGTCCGATACTGGCAGGGTTAACCCTAACCCTAAAAGTGGCTGGAGTCTGTGCCGAAGGTAAAGGCCGCTAGCAGTGGCTGACAATGACTAAATAGCTAGTAGCTAAATAGCTGGTTAGCTTCTCATGGCTAGCTGCTGATGGAGGTTCTGGCTCAAAGGTCTAAAAATAGCGGATCCATATCAAATTGGGTGAGGCAGGTTACCGGAAGGTATATTTAATTTAAAAATGGAAAAGAGATTGAAAATAAGTTTAAATATTTACAGAAAAATACTAAAAATACCAAATTTACAGGAGAGAACGACAAACCACGTTTGCACTGCTACACCATCAACGATCAAGGCTTATTGGGATCACCTGCTGGATGACTATTTTAGGTTCCTCTGTGGACTGGACCAGTTGCTCAGGTCTCATGTTTTGTTCAGTGTTCTTGTGCCCCCTTGCTTTGTTGTTTTGCTATGAAGACCTTAAGTAAATATTCTGGATTTACCCTTACCTCTGCCTGCTGTGTTTCTCTGCACCTGGGTCCGAGTTCATAGTGAATAGGTATGCATATGCGGAGACTGGAATGTTGTGAAGTGTGTCTATGAAATGGAATGCTAGGGTGCATTTTTGAGATGGGATTGAGGAAGTAGTCAATGAATTTGGCTGCTTGCGAGGACTCTATTGTCCCTCTAATCACTCTGACATCAATGCAAATCTAATCAAAAATCTAATCAAACACTTCACGAAAGCATCAGCTTTCAATATGTTGCCCAGCTCATGTTGCGCAACATTTCTATAGGCTATGCAATGGCGTGAGAAAACAGAGTGAAGGCCTCTTTTAAAAATAGGAGGACCCCATCAGCTTTCAATATGATGCCCAGCGTAAGGCAAGAAACAATGCCTTTTTTGCATTATTTTTTCTAATCATAATCCCACACCTCATTTAGGCCACACCATAGGCCTATATGTTTAGACAAGGTTTGTATCACAACTAAAGTGGCCAAATAACTTGTTCAAATGAAGCACATTAATCCGCTCCCCACCAAAGGGTGTAGAGCCGAACTAGCATACATAAGCAGCGCGTGAGTTTTCAACCATAAAAATACACCTTTATAATAAAAGTATTAAATGCATAATCCGCTAATGGATCATTCGCCCTTATAGCATACTGCCGTGTGCATATTCCTGACTTATAATGTGAAGAAATCACCTAATAGTTTATTAATATTTTAAGCTAAAAGTTCTGATCTGATGGCTGACGAAAGTAAATATGGACAGTTATTCCAAAATCTTCAATATGCACCTCGTAATTGGATTAGGACGCGCGCAGTTGCGTCCCTGATGTGTCTGTCTTCACTTGTAGCCTGTGAGAAAGACCCAATCACGTGATGGAGAGCCATGTGAGTGAGAGGTGCTTCAGAGCACGCAGCACTCAGTGAGAAGGGAATTATAATTGTTATATTTAGCCCAAGGGCACAACGGCCACTGTCCACAAAAGGCATGGATTTTCTTAGGGTGTGTTATGGCCACACGAAGGTGATGCCGCCAGGAAATTTGAAGCATTGTCAAATGCTTGTCAAATTGTGAAGGGTTGACTGTGCAAAAAAGTAGAGCTCATGTCTTTCAAGCTACTTTTTTCAAATCATCAATAGAGTCGGGTAATGCATCCTTACAATGTTTTAAAAATCAAAACATTGAGCCCAACAGTTGTATAACAACTAAAGTTACATGAATAACTCTAAATTAAGCATATAGGAGTACCTATATATTTGTTAACCGCTCAACACATAATAGCCACATGTGTGCACTCCCTCAAATCGTTTGGAGAAAATATATTTTAAAGTTTATTCAGCTTTATTCAATGGTATTCTTCATACTATAAAATAATGGCACGGAATTCAAAGAAAATCTTGTCTGCTAAGTGAACTAGTGTAGCCCAACACCGTATGGCATAACCAACATCAGGACAACTCAGAGTATGCTATTCTATTACATTTTGTTACATTGTAAGTACACACCAAATCAAATCAAAAGTTATTTGCCACGTGCGCCGAATACCTTACAGTGAAATGCTTACTTAGAAGCCCTTAACCAAGAATACAGTTTTATGAAAACTACCTAAAAAATAAATAAATAAAAGTAACAATAATTAAAGAGCAGCGGTAAAATAAAAAAAGCGAGGCTATATACAGGTTATAACGGTACAGAGTCAATGTGTGTGGTCACCGGTTAATCCAGGTAATTGAGGTAGTATATAGATGTGGGTAGAGTTATTAAAGTGACTTATGCATAGATAATAACAGAGAGTAGCATCAGCGCAAAAGAGGAGTGGTGGGTGGGGGGTACAATGCAAGTAAGTCTAGGTTTGATTTGATTTGATGTTCAGTAGTCTTATTAATTCTTTATTTATTTAATGCGCCCCGGTACCGCTTGCCGTGCGGTAGCAGAGAGAACAGACTAGGGTGTCTGGAGTCTTTGACAATTTTTAGGGTCATCCTCTGACATTGCCCGGTATAGAGGTCCTGGATGGCAGGAAGCTTGGCCCCAGTGATGTACTGGGCCGTACTCATTATCCTCTGTAGTGTCTTGCGGTTGGAAGCCGAGCAGTTGCCATACCAGGCAGTGATGCAACCAGTTAGGATGCTCTCGATGGCGCAGCTGTAGAACTTTTTGAGGATCTGAGGACCCATGCCAAGTCTTTTCAGTCTCCTGAGGGGGAATAGGTTTTGTTGTGCCCTCTTCACGACTATCATGGTGTGCTTGGACCATCTCAGTTTGTTGGAGATGTGGACACCAAGGAACTTGAAGCTCTCAACCTGCTCCACTACAGCCCCGTCGATGAGAATGGAGGCGTGCTCGGTCCTCCTTTTCCTGTAGTCCACAGTCATCTCATAGCAATTAAACATGTTATACCCTACTGGGTTTCACTTTACAATAAGTTACTTACTGCTGGGTAGGTACATGATAATTCCAAGTATATCCTAGGTAACTACATAGTTCTTACATTTTACTTTATTTGGTATAGGCCTACCCTTTGAGCCATGTCATAACACAGAAATGAACATTTTGAAAATAACCAGTAGTTAATTACAGGGTGTGCGGTGTTACAATTGTTGTTACCAGGTCCATAGCCTATTTACATCATTAGATCAAGATGGTATCAATCCTGGTATTATCTGTGGATTTGATGGTAGTTGCACCATGTTAAATGTAACAATGTCATTTTTTTGGTTTGAGTTAATAAACATGATAATTCACAGGTGACTTTCAATTATGTAATTACAACACATTAGTTACAACAAGAAAGACACACACACACACTTTTTCTTTCCACATTCTCTGAACACACCCTCCAGAGGGTGACATAATTGAATACAATTGTCAGGACTATACGCAACGTAACGTAAACAACACTGCTAGCTAGCCAGCTAGCCCCCGAATAGTAGCACTGTAGAAACTATTACACTCAATGGAACTACTTGATTAGTGTAGTGTCAACAACGCAGCTACTGCCAGCTAGCCTACTTTAGCAGTACTGTATCATTTTAATCATTTTAGTCAATAAGATTCTTGCTACGTAAGCTTAACTTTCTGAACATTCGAGACGTGTAGTCCACTTGTCATTCCAATCTCCTTGCATTAGCGTAGCCTTTTCTGTAGCCTGTCAACTATGTGTCTGTCTATCCCTGTTCTCTCCTCTCTGCACAGACCATACAAACGCTCCACACCGCGTGGCCGCGACCACCCTAATCTGGTGGTCCCAGCGCGTACGACCCACGTGGAGTTCCAGGTCTCCAGTAGCCTCTGGAACTGCCGATCTGCGGCCAACAAGGCAGAGTTCATCTCAGCCTATGCCTCCCTCCAGTCCCTTGACTTCTTGGCACTGACGGAAACATGGATCACCACAGATAACACTGCTACTCCTACTGCTCTCTCCTCGTCCGCCCACGTGTTCTCGCACACCCGAGAGCTTCTGGTCAGCGGGGTGGTGGCACCGGGATCCTCATCTCTCCCAAGTGGTCTTTCTCTCTTTCTCCCCTTACCCATCTGTCTATCGCCTCCTTTGAATTCCATGCTGTCACAGTTACCAGCCCTTTCAAGCTTAACATCCTTATCATTTATCGCCCTCCAGGTTCCTCGGAGAGTTCATCAATGAGCTTGATGCCTTGATAAGCTCCTTTCCTGAGGACGGCTCACCTCTCACAGTTCTGGGCGACTTTAACCTCCCCACGTCTACCTTTGACTCATTCCTCTCTGCCTCCTTCTTTCCACTCCTCTCCTCTTTTGACCTCACCCTCTCACCTTCCCCCTACTCACAAGGCAGGCAATACGCTTGACCTCATCTTTACTAGATGCTGTTCTTCCACTAACCTCATTGCAACTCCCTCCAAGTCTCCGACCACTACCTTGTATCCTTTTCCCTCTCGCTCTCATCCAACACTTCCCACACTGCCCCTACTCGGATGGTATCGCGCCGTCCCAACCTTCGCTCTCTCTCCCCCGCTACTCTCTCCTCTTCCATCCTATCATCTCTTCCCTCTGCTCAAACTTTCTCCAACCTATCTCCTGATTCTGCCTCCTCAACCCTCCTCTCCTCCCTTACTGCATCCTTTGACTCTCTATGTCCCCTATCCTCCAGGCCGGCTCGGTCCTCCCCCTCCCGCTCCGTGGCTCGACGACTCATTGCGAGCTCACAGAACAGGGCTCCGGGCAGCCGAGCGGAAATGGAGGAAAACTCGCCTCCCTGCGGACCTGGCATCCTTTCACTCCCTCCTCTCTACATTTTCCTCCTCTGTCTCTGCTGCTAAAGCCACTTTCTACCATTCTAAATTCCAAGCATCTGCCTCTAACCCTAGGAAGCTCTTTGCCACCTTCTCCTCCCTCCTGAATCCCCCTCCTCCCTCTCTGCAGATGACTTCGTCAACCATTTTGAAAAGAAGGTCGACGACATCCGATCCTCGTTTGCTAAGTCAAACGACACCGCTGGTTCTGCTCACACTGCCCTACCCTATGCTCTGACCTCTTTCTCCCCTCTCTCTCCAGATGAAATCTCGCGTCTTGTGACGGCCGGCCGCCCAACAACCTGCCCGCTTGACCCTATCCCCTCCTCTCTTCTCCAGACCATTTCCGGAGACCTTCTCCCTTACCTCACCTCGCTCATCAACTCATCCCTGACCGCTGGCTACGTCCCTCCCATCTTCAAGAGAGCGAGAGTTGCACCCCTTCTGAAAAAAACCTACACTCGATCCCTCCGATGTCAACAACTACAGACCAGTATCCCTTCTCTCTTTTCTCTCCAAAACTCTTGAGCGTGCCGTCCTTGGCCAGCTCTACCGCTATCTCTCTCAGAATGACCTTCTTGATCCAAATCAGTCAGGTTTCAAGACTAGTCATTCAACTGAGACTGCTCTTCTCTGTATCACGGAGGCGCTCCGCACTGCTAAAGCTAACTCTCTCTCCTCTGCTCTCATCCTTCTAGACCTATCGGCTGCCTTCGATACTGTGAACCATCAGATCCTCCTCTCCACCCTCTCCGAGTTGGGCATCTCCGGCGCGGCCCACGCTTGGTTGCGTCCTACCTGACAGGTCGCTCCTACCAGGTGGCGTGGCGAGAATCTGTCTCCTCACCACGCGCTCTCACCACTGGTGTCCCCCAGGGCTCTGTTCTAGGCCCTCTCTTATTCTCGCTATACACCAAGTCACTTGGCTCTGTCATAACCTCACATGGTCTCTCCTATCATTGCTATGCAGACGACACACAATTAATCTTCTCCTTTCCCCCTTCTGATGACCAGGTGGCGAATCGCATCTCTGCATGTCTGGCAGACATATCAGTGTGGATGACGGATCACCACCTCAAGCTGAACCTCAGCAAGACGGAGCTCCTCTTCCTCCCGGGGAAGGACTGCCCGTTCCATGATCTCGCCATCACGGTTGACAACTCCATTGTGTCCTCCTCCCAGAGCGCTAAGAACCTTGGCGTGATCCTGGACAACACCCTGACGTTCTCAACTAACATCAAGGCGGTGTCCCGTTCCTGTAGGTTCATGCTCTACAACATCCGCAGAGTACGACCCTGCCTCACACAGGAAGCGGCGCAGGTCCTAATCCAGGCACTTGTCATCTCCCGTCTTGATTACTGCAACTCGCTGTTGGCTGGGCTCCCTGCCTGTGCCATTAAACCCTACAACTCATCCAGAACGCCGCAGCCCGTCTGGTGTTCAACCTTCCCAAGTTCTCTCACGTCACCCCGCTCCTCCGCTCTCTCCACTGGCTTCCAGTTGAAGCTCGCATCCGCTACAAGACCATGGTGCTTGCCTACGGAGCTGTGAGGGCAACGGCACCTCAGTACCTCCAGGCTCTGATCAGGCCCTACACCCAAACAAGGGCACTGCGTTCATCCACCTCTGGCCTGCTCGCCTCCCTACCACTGAGGAAGTACAGTTCCCGCTCAGACCAGTCAAAACTGTTCGCTGCTCTGGCCCCCCAATGGTGGAACAAACTCCCTCACGACGCCAGGACAGCGGAGTCAATCACCACCTTCCGGAGACACCTGAAACCCCACCTCTTCAAGGAATACCTAGGATAGGGTAAGTAAGGGTAAGTAATCCTTCTCACCCCCCTTCTCCCCCCAAAAAAAAAGATTTAGATGCAAGTGACTGTTCCACTGGATGTCATAAGGTGAATGCACCAATTTGTAAGTCGCTCTGGATAAGAGCGTCTGCTAAATGACTTAAATGCATGTTAAATGTATATATATCAATCTATAATGTTGCCAATGATGGTTTGCTGACAGAAAGTGGCATGGGGAGTCTTCACCTGGGCTTCACCCTGAGAGCGGGTGCCATATTACTATTTCAGTGTACTGTGGGATCCTCTTCCTGCTCAGAGGTAATGAGTGAGAATCAGTGAGCTGGTGAAGCTTGAAGGACCAGAGGATGCAGCTGACTAGCCTCTGTCCAGAGTCAGACCCATGCAGCTATCCTATCTCACACACACACACACACACACACACACACACACACACACACACACACACACACACACACACACACACACACACACACACACACACACACACACACACACACACACACACGCACACACACACGCACACACGCACACCTGGCAAACCCATCACTGCCTCTGTCCAGGCATTCTAGCCCATCACTGCATTGAAACCAATTAAATTGCTGAAAGTCAGCTCAGACCTGGACCAAAGTTCTCACCTCCCCAAACAACAACAACAACAAAAACAGTATTAAAACAAGCGTTTACTTTGGACTTTGTCAACAAAGGCCAGAGACTGAAGATACAGGATAGGGAACAATACGTGTGTATGTCAAATTTAATTTGTCCTTCGCCAGGGGAAACGGAAACAACATTAGTTGTTGTTTTTATTCTCATTATAATGCTCTTTAAGTATTTCTCTATTTTGTTTCCCACACATATTCCTGTTTGTGAATGTGGACTGGTTCATTGTGACATTAATTGACTGGTTTTCCATAATTTAGATGTTCCTGAGTCTGAACAACAAGCACACGGAAATGAACTACAGAGTATTTTACAGACTTCCCAAAATAATGACACGGAGCCCATAAAAGTGGCTCCCAGTGTATCAGACAGTAGTTAATTTTGCATTGTTGGTAGCAGCATTGGCTTTACTTTGCTCTTTGCGTATGAAAATGGGTTTTAGTGGTCTCGTGTGAGTCATCATTGCTTTTTGTATGCTACTGTTTCGAATGTAATTGTGAAGTTGAATGAATTGCATAATGTAGTGTTGGGTGCCAACACTGCAGAGAAGTGAATCACAGGACCCATATATAATTCCCTCTCCTTCTGTTATTGTTGGAAAACCATTCATTAGAACCAACATCTCCATGTACTTGGAAATGGGAAATTATAATTATATAACAGAGAGAGAAAGAGAAAGACTTCATTTTAGCCAATGTCTTTCTTTTTCTATCCTCACCAACTTGACAGACAGGCGGCTAGGCTGGCAGGTGTACTTGTTAAAAAGGATATTGATGCCAGTCCACACAGTAGCCAGCTTTACAGATAAAGGGGGATTGGAAGTGATTCAAAAAGCCAGGGAAAATAAGAAATGATATATGCTGAAATGCTCTGTGGCATGATAACAGGTTCATAGTTAGGGCATTTTAAGGCTTTTATTTTTGTCAACGTTGATGGACAGGTGTGTCGGTTCACCTGAGGGACTTTGTTTCTTCGAGGACAGTCTATCTCCCCCTCCTAATCCACAGGCCATGGGAATGAAATCACTGTTTATGGTATGGTGGAGCAGGAACTGAAGCAGGCTATTCTATAGCTATACCATCGCTGGCCTCGATGTCTGTGAGGGGTAATATTTTGTAAGATTACAGATTTGGTCTGTGTGATTGCATTGCACCGTCACCAAGGGAAATGAAGAGTTGTGGAAAAAATGGCCATCCAAAGACAAAGAGGGTAGACAAAGTATTGACTGAGACACACACACACACACACACACACACACACACACACACACACACACACACACACACACACACACACACACACACACACACACACACACACACACACACACACACACACACACACACACACACACACACACACACACACACACACACACACTACACGGTTAGGGCAATAAAGGCCTCACATCACGTGTCTGCGTGTAAGAGACATAGACCAGATAAATGATGGGGATAGAGGCAGGTGGAAAGCTTGTGAATCCTTACATGGCTAGGAGATGGTAGCTGGATCAGAGAGCCACTTAGTGAGCAAGCTACATGGACCCACTGACTCCTAAAACCCTAGAAGCCTCAGGAGAACAAAGGAACTAGAAAATAAAGAATCTTCATCATTTCACCTTGAATGCGTTTCTTCAGGCTTCTTATCTCTCTCCCTCTCTCTCTTCATCTCGCTCCCTCTCTCTATGTGAGCAGCACTGGCTGCCTGTCACTGGGAGACAATGTGGGCTGTCACAGCTTGAGTGGTGCCCACTGGAGCCTGACTGTCTGATTGTCAAAGCCTGTAGAAAAACAAGGCCCTCACTCTGGAAAAACATGGCCCTTCCTCACCACAATCCAGCCCCATTCAGACAGCCTGTCAGACATACACTGTATGGAGCATCTACACAGTATAACACAGGGAACATTAGGTGGGGACAGAGTAATGACAAACCAACTGATCAAACAAGGACATGGAACACCATGGTAGGACAGGAAGACATTTCAACCAATGAAAGGAGTGTAGAAGGGATAGTGGGATGGTAATTTGTGGAACACCGAAGGAGACAGAGTGCAGTGCTGATGATTTGACCAATCAATCTGCTGTATGGAACATGAGTTGAGACAGATTGAAGAAAACTTGACCAATCATACCCATGCCAGAGGATAGCAGTGGAGGGAGAATGCCAATAATATATTATATCAATCAAATCCAGAACTGAAACATGCGAGAAGGCAGATTGAGGAAATGCATCTAGTCAAGACATTAAATGAAACAACAGAATATGTCATTGGACGGCACCCTCATGAAAATATCCCCAATATCCCCAATGTTAGCAGTAAGTCAAGTAGACCTACAGCTTGGTATAGCTACTAAAAACTCCTCAATAAACAAATTAATCTATCTACCCATTCTGTATCTTCAAGGGAGACACTTCAGAAACACACGTCTGTATGTGTATGTACAGATGAAGTCGGAAGTTTACATACACCTTAGCCAAATACATTTTAAACTCAGTTTTTCACAATTCCTGACATTAAATTTTTTTATTTTTCTGATGTCTTGGCTGATTTCTTTTGATTTTCCCATGATGTCAAGCAAAGAGGCACAGAGTTTGAAGGTAGGCCTTTAAATACATCCACAGGTACACCTCCAATTGACTCAAAATATTCTAATTAGCCTATCAGAAGCTTCTAAAGCCATGACATTTTCTGGAATTTTCCAAGCTGTTTAAGGGCACAGTCAACTTAGTTTATGTAAACTTCTGACCCAATGGAATTGTGACAGCGACTTATAAGTGAAATAATCTGTCTGTTAACAATTGTTGGAACAATTACTTGTGTCATGCACAAAGTAGATGTCCTAATCACCTTGCCAAAACTACAGTTTGTTAACAAGAAATGTGTGGAGTGGTTGAAAAACAAGTTTTAAGGACTCCAACCTAAGTGTATGTAAACTTCCAACTTCAACTGTATGTGCTGGGGGAATACCCAAAATTCCCAACAAGGAGAATTCTTCTTCGTGGGTACATTTTGCAGGTCCCCACAGGGACAAAGGCTATTTTATGCTCAGGGGTTAGGTTGAGGTTTAGGGTTAGGGGTTAGAAAAAATGCAAGGTCCCCACAAGGATAGTAAACCATATGTGTGTGTGTTTGTGTGTGGTGTGTGTATGTGTGGTAAAAGTAGACATAAAACTGGCTAATGAGCAGACAAATAGCTTAAGGGCATTGTCTGAAAAGTACAAACCCTTGGCAACCAAAACTACTGTTTTAGTACAACTTATGGATTAACACACACTGAATATAAACAAGTTGATACAGCACAGCTAGCTCTGCTGTGAAAATTCATCTTGGAATTAATTATGCATTCAATTTATAATCTATCCACAAGAAAAATATCTTACTCATGACGAATGGGACGCTTTTACCTTGTAAATGTGTCACACAGCAGATGAGACAGAAAGCCAAAACCACAGAGAAAAGGATGGAACACTACAAACAAGGAAATAGACAAAAGCAGGAGGCAAACAGACATTGACAAGAGACAAGTAAACAGAAACAAAACAGAAAGGGATGAGGAGATGGGATTACGTATCTTTACAAAAAGAGACGAGAGAAGGATCCATCCATTCTTCTCCTGTCTCGAGATGAAGAGGTTCTCTTCTGCATCCCAAATGGCACCCTATTCACTGGCCTACATAGTGCACTAATTTCTACTAGAGCCCTATGGGCCCTGGTCAAAAAGTGGGGCACTGAATAGGGAAAAGGATACCATTTGGGACGTATGCAAGATGTCTCTATATTAATGTTTCCTATGGGGGTCGCACCTTGAGCTCTGTTATAGCTGCATCTTGTCTCATACTTCATTATGCAGATTAGCCTGTGTTGGAGGAGTCTCCATCATGGAATTTAATTCCACCATCCTTCCCCACCACACTTAATCTTGAGCAAATCCATCAGCAGTTTTCTAAAGAGCGATGGTATCAGTGCAATCAAGCTATCGCTAAATCTTTGGTTGCTCACTCAGTCATTTGTCATGCCGCAGTGCCATATCCACTTTATAGCTCTTCTCCCTTCACCAACCTCATGATATTGGATTAGCAGCTTTTCTTAAGTAGGATTAAAAGTTTCATCGAGGAGTATTCATCAGCCAGGGGAATCAACGAGCGTCAATATTGTCCCATAGTACAGTGCAAATGAAGACATGTCATCATAAATTCCTCTGTTGTACTTTGTATACCACCATGGTGTGTTGAGGTTGGACCCACTCCTTTCTCCTCAACTGAAAATAGGTTGAAACAAAATCAAATTTAGCAGGATTTCACTATCCTCTGATTGAGCAGTAACATATCCAGTTGCTGTGCTCCTGTAGGTTTTTGAGCTGTAATTGCATGTTAGGCTGCGAGGAATTGAGAGCTACAAATGAGGTGCAGTGTTAGCAGAGATTTGGCGACAGAGAGGAAAGGGGTGAGGGCCAAGCGCTTGATGGATTAGTATTTTCTAGGATTACGAAATACATGAGACAGTGACAGATTTTGTGTTTCAAAAATCAAGAAAGGGACCTTTTCACTGGAATGCTGTCGGACACTTTCGAATGCCCAGTGAAAAATGGCCTCTGCGTTTCTTTGAGCCAGAACCTCTCATCAACCTTTGAATTAAGTGTATCTTCCATGGAATGTAAATTATTTTCGTGTGATATGGAGAAACTGTACGATGAGATACCCATGTCTCCGTCCTAACAATAGGATATGTTTTCCACAGAGCAGAACGGCAGTCTGTCAAGCTCCCGCCTATTCCTCTCTTTGTATTGGTGGATACATCTTGTTATTTCCATACCGTTTGGAATATTCTATGAGAGGTGTCGACTTCAACTGCCTGTACTCAATGCAGAGAGATGCTACGCTAGCCTCATGAATGTGCATAGACCGTCTCAAGTTGCCGGGATGTCACATATCCTACTTACATTTACATTTAAGTTTATTTTTTCAGCAGACCAAGTTCAATTATCCAGAGCACAACTAGAATGCAAATTGGTTATTAGGATTTTTGCACACTGGGGACATCAAGTGGAACAGTCACAATTTACAATTTCCGTGCATCTAAATCTTAAAATTCGGGTTCTCAGAAACCGATTACACAGCGGGGTTATCAGACAGTTCAGGTCCAAGGTAATCCTTAAAGAGGTGGGGTTTTGTGTCTTCCGGAAGGTGGTGATTGACTCCCTTCCCTCTTCGTTCCTGCCCCATTGTGAGGCAGCTTCCAGTTTTATTCTCAACTTAACATTGGGGGCATTGACCCTGGCTTAAGTGGTAGAGGCGAGCAGGCCAGAGGTGGATGAACGCACATAAGCCTTGTTTGGAGTGTAGGGCCAAGATATCAGAGCCTGGAGGTACTGAGGTGCCGTTCCCCCAACCCTCAGCTCCGACCGGGAAGCACCATGGTCTTGGAGAGGACATCGGATTTCCATGGGCTGCACCTGATCCAGATGACAGAGAGCAAAGGGCTGTAAGGAGGAACCAGCGGGTGACGTGGGCGAACTTGGGAAGGTGAACACCAAACCAGGCTGCATGGTCCGTTCTGGATGAGTTGTCCCAATTTAATGGCACAGGTCTCCAGCACCCCATTGCTAAACAGCTTTCTCCACAGTGGAATATCAGACCTGGGCAGATGACAATGTGCCTGACTGGGACCTCACCTTCTTGTGTGAGTGCAGGGTGGCACCCACGGATGTTTCAGACATGAACCTCGGTCGGGCCACCGCCTTTGAGAAGTCTGAGGTCACGACAGGGTGTTGTCCAGGATCACAGTGCCCCTTTCTTAGCGCTCTGGGAGGAGGACACAATGGCCAGTTGCAGACGGTGATGGCAGATCATGGAAGGGGCAAAGTGGAGAATAAATATCCGGGAGGAAGAGTCAATCCCACAAACTTGCCTGGTTCTTCTTAGTGAGGTGGTGATCCGGAATCATCCCCACTGATATTTTGACACATCCCCTCCCAATCGTGTACCCCAGGTACTCAGCCTCTCGCATGCCGAGCCACCTCCCGTAAGGCCTGCAGTACCGCACTCACCTGATTTGATTTGATTTGAAGTGTCTCCCACTCACTCCCATGGATCACAATATTATCGATGTAGGCCGCCGCGTACTCACGATGGAGACGGAGAATCCAGTCCATCAACCTCTGGGAGGTGGCCGGGGCCCCATGCAGCCTGAAGGGCAGCTTCTTGTAGTGGAACAGCCCGTCTGGGGTGGTGAAAGTAGTTTTCTCCCGTGCCTCGGGAGCTACGGGCACTTGCCAATAGCCCTTTGTCAGGAAGAGCGTGTTGATAAATCGCCGGTCCCTAGCCGTTCAATTCATTCATAAATTCGGGACACGTCGAACTTAGAAATTTAATTTACTTTTCTAAAATCATTACAGAAGCGAATGTTGCTGTCTGGTTCGACACCAACACTATGAGGCTGCACCACTCACTATTTGACTACTCGATTACATCAGCTTTCAACATAGTTTTTACTTCGGTCCTGACAGTCTCTCTCCTTGCTTCCGGGCCTCAACTTCACCTTTTTCCCAGGTTTGGTGATGATGCTGTGCTGTACAAGATCGGTGTGTCCTGGTTCACTGGAGAACATATCCTGGTTCTGGCCGACCATCTCCCTTAGCTCCTTCTTCTGTGCTTGGTCCAGCTGCTCCCACAGCTGTGCTTCTCAGTGAGGGAGTGGGGCCAGATGGTACAAAGGGAATTCATACATTCATCATTCTTCTTCACACCTGGGGAAATAGAAAAATCCATGGGCAGGTCGGTCCAAGGAATGATGAATGTTGGCCAGTTGTTGATCCCTTTGTACCATCTGTTGCTGCAGACGTGGGCTCTGGCGCCACCTCATGGTCCATCAGAAACATGTCTTCCAGACTCGCCACCCCTCCCTCCAGTCTGGCTTCACCCGAGTTACCCACCAAGAAGGGCTCTGTTGATGCCTGGGGGTCCACTTCCCGGAATCCACACATTTAGGCATCCCTCCTTCTGGCGTCCCTCCCGCCTCTCTGGCTTCCTCCTTCCCCTCTGTTTCCCTTTGTTCCCCACGTCTCTGGACATACTGGGCCACAGTTGGCGGAACATCGGGAAATACCTCCCGATAAGGACCGGCACAGGCAGGTTCGGGAAGACTCCCACTGGCCCCGTGTGTTGTCCCTTTGTGGTCTGTAGATGGAGGAGTGTGGTAGGGTAGTCCTTGGTCTCACCGTGTATGCACGAGATGGCCACGGTGTCAGCCAAGTTCGGGGACTGGGCAAAGTCAGGTCAAATAAGGGTCACCATACTCCCGAAGTCCACAAGGGCCGTGGTGGAGTCCACAAGGGCAGTGGTGGAGTCCACAAGTGCCGTGGTGTCCTTTCCGTTGGCTCTTACCGGGGTGACAGGGGAAGGACCACTCTCCTTAGCCCAGCATGCCATCAGCAAACCACAGGGCCGCCTGGTGGTTACCTCACAGGATGAGGCCGAAGGCATCTGGACATTGTGGTTTGGACAGTTCCAGGCAATGTGTCCCGGCTCGCCACACTCGTAGCATTTCCTGTTATCCAGGTTCAGGAAGGTGAGCTGGCTGTTGGTGTCCCCCCATCCTTGGCTGGAATCCCGACATGGTCCTCCGCCCTTTTTTGCTCCTTCAGGCGAGTGCAGGGTTCCCCAAAGCCACCTGTTGTCCTTCCACCAGTCCCACCAGCTGATCTGCACTCTGCAGCTTAGCTTGGCTTGCTGACCTTTTAGCTTCGAACGGGAGAGAGCATGGAAATGTATCTATGACCACTTTCTCGATGGGCGTAAGCTGTAGGAGCATACGCCCAATCATGGAATCTTTGTGCCCTACTAATCAGGGTGTAACCATATCTGCGCATAATTTCCTTTTTCAGCCCCTCGTAATGCGTCGCCTGGTCAGCCATCAGATCCTGATAGGTCTTCTGTGCCGCGCCTGACAGGAAGGGTGGGGCCACTCATGGGGCCATATCTCCCTAGCCTCCATCCTTCTTCGAAGGCCTTGAGGTAAAGCCTCGATGTCGTCAGCCTCGGTCAGCTTCAGTATAAACCTACTGGGTTTGGGACGAGAGACTGCTGCGCCTAGCACCATGTCGGCATGGGCAGCTGTCAGCTGGCTGAGTACAGCTCGAAGGAGAGCTGTCTGCTTTTTCTGTTCCTCCAACAGTTCCCGATGCATAGCCTGCTGTGCTATGTTTGCCTCCACTAGCTGTTTCACCAATGCTTCCATTGTGCTCTGGGTCTGTTTAGTTATTGAGCTTGGTTTGGACTCCACAACATGTAGCAGGTTCAAGGGTGTGGGGTTTCCACGTCACCAAGTTCAATAACCAAACATCCACAAGGAGCACAGCTAGAATGCAAATGGGAAGTTTATTAGGGAGTTTGGAACACGGGGGAAAGGGAGGGAATTCACCAACCATTTCACAGTGCACAATCCGTTCTCGATGTCCACTCCATTCTCCAGCGGTAATCCTAAAACTCGGGTCCTCAACCAAACCGGTTCGGGGGGTAATCAGACAGTCCAGGTCACAACGGGTAATCACACAGGTATTTCTCTCTCTTCTCACACTCTCCATAACACACACTTCCCTTTCCATTCTCTGCCCCTTTGTGCAGTCCTCTTCCTCTTTTATCTCCAAGTACTCCTTGGCTTAATGAGCCAGAGGTTCGTCTCGTATATAAGGCTCGGGTGGTGGGGCCAAGATATCTCCCTTCATTCACCACTCCCCTCACCTCTCCCTGCCATCTGCCACAACTTGTAACAACCTAAGCATCACAAAACTTAAATTAGATCAAATAAGCCTCACAAACAAGCTATTAATTAAAAAAAAAACAAATTCATCACACACACAACAAAATACGTCACCTGGTATAGGAGACAAAGTTTACCCCTCTCGTTTCGCCTCTTCATCTCTGGTGTTAGGAAATTAATACTTTTTTAACACAGTAGCAAAATAATATATTGTGTTATTAAAGTATTAGATACCTGAATGTGAAATTGATAAACAAAAAGTGCCCAATGATAAATATTCAAACAAGTGAGCATCATTTACGATTCATATAAAATAAATGTTTTACCACTAAGCAGATTCAAATGAGGTTGCACACTTATTACAGTAGGTACACACTCCCATCAGTGACAGGCTGAATTATGGGATTTATTATTCATTATTGCACATTAGCATGTATTTCCATATATTAGTATTGAGTACAGCGTGGCGTGGAGGTGAAGGGGGACTAGTGGAACAACAGGAAGGAGCATGGTCTACCAGAGCCTCTGGGCCTTAGTGTGTCACAGGGTGATGTGCTTCTACACCTGCATTGCTTGCTGTTTGGGGTTTTAGGCTGGGTTTCTGTATAGCACTTTATGACATCAGCTGATATAAGAAGGGCTTCATAAATAAATTAGATTGATTGATTAGATTGACTACTTTCAAATGTAGTGTACGTACAACCAATGTACGTACTAGTGGTTAGAGCGGTGGACTAGTAACCGAAAGGTTACTGAGGATAATAGTGGACGATAATGCCACTCCTATTTGCCATATTTTCAAATTAAGCCTACAGTACTAGAAAGTGTGCAAAAGTAATTCCGCTACCCACGATGAGTAAAAGCCCCCTTCATTGGCTCAAAAATCTGACCAAACAGGCTGTTACCAAAAAATGGTGTTTGACCAGATATAATGCTATTTTACAGTAAACAACTTGACAACAGAATTTCAGCACGATTATTTTTGTGATTTTTATTTCACCTTTATTTAACTAAGCAAGTCAGTTTGCAATAACGGCCTACCACGGCCAAACCCTAACCTGGACAACGCTGGGCCAATTGTGCACCACCCTATGGGAAACCCAATCACGGCCAGGTTGTGAACAAGAACAGTTTAAGAACAAGAATAAGAAGTAAAAGGAACAAGTAATTAATACAGCGCAGCAGGAAAATAACAATAGTGAGACTGTATACAGGGGGTACCGGTACAGAGTCAATGTGAGGGGGCACCAGTTAGTCAAAATAATTTAGGTAATATGTACATGTAGGTAGAATTATTAAAGTGACTATGCATAGATCAGAACAGAGAGTAGCAGCAGCGTAAAAGAGGGGGTGGGGGGGCAATGTAAATAGTCTGGGTAGCCATTTGATTAGATGTTCAGGAGTCTTATGGCTTGAGGGTAGAAGTCGCTCTGGATAAGAGCGTCTGCTAAATGACTTAAATGTAATGTAAATGTAAGCATCTTGGACCTAGACTTGGCACTCCGGTACCGATTGCCGGTCAGGAGCAGAGAGAACAGTCTATGACTAGAGTGGCTGGAGTCATTGACAATTTTTAGGGCCTTCCTCTGACACCGCCTGGTATAGAGGTCCTGGCAGGAAGCTTGGCCCCAGTGATGTACTGGGCCGTACGCACTACCCTATGTAGTGCCTTGTGGTCAGAGGTCGAGCAGCTGCCATACCAGGCAGTAATGCAACCAGCCAGGATGCTCTCAATGGTGCAGCTGTAGAACCTTTTGAGGATCTGAGGACCCATGCCAAATTTTTTCAGTCTTCTGAGGGAGAATAGGTTTTGTTGTGCCCTCTTCATGACTGTCTCGGTGTGCTTGGACCATGTTAGTTTGTTGGTGATGTGGACACCAAGGAACTTGAAGCTCTCAACCTGTTCCACTAGAGCCCGATGGGTGACGATGAGAATGGGGGCGGTCCTCCTTTTCCTGTAGTTGTCACACCCTGACCTTAGATATCCCTGTTTTTCTATATATTTTGGTTAGGTCAGGGTGTGACTAGAGTGGGTACTCTAGTTTTGATGATCTAGGGTTTTTTGTATTTCTATGTTGGCCTGATATGGTTCCCAATCAGAGACAGCTGTTTATCATATTTAGGTAGCCAATTTTCCTATTTTGTGTTTGTGGGATCTTGTCTACATTTAGTTGCCTGAGTGCACAACAGTAGCTTCACGTTTTGTTTGGTTGTTTGTTGTTTTTGTTCAGGGAGTTTATTAAAATTATGTGGAACTCTACTCACGCTGCGCCTTGGTCTCATCATTACGACAAACGTGACAGTAGTCCACAATCATCTCCTTTGTCTTGATCACGTTGAGGTAGAGGTTGTTGTCCTGGCACCACATGGCCAGGTCTCTGAACTCCTCCCTATAGGCTGTCTCGTCATTGTCAGTGATCAGGCCTGCCACTGTTATGTCATCGGCAAACTTAATGATGGCGTTGGACTTGTGCCTGGCCGTGCAGTCATGAGTGAACAGGGAGTACAGGAGGGGACTGAGCATGCAGCCTTGAGGGGCCCATGTGTTGAGGATCAGTGTGGCGGACGTGTTGTTACCTTCCCTTACCACCTAGGGGTGGCCCGTCAGGAAGTCCAGTTGCAGAGAGAGGTGTTTAGTCCTAGGGTCCTTAACCTATTGGGGGTAAAAGCTGTTTAGAAACCTTTTGGACCTAGACTTGGCGCTCCCAGGTTGTGAGCTTTGAGGGCACTACGGTGTTGAACACTGAGCTGTAGTCAATGAATAGCATTCTCACATAGGTGTTCCTTTTGTCCAGGTGGGATAGGGCAGTGTGGATTGCAATAGAGATTTCATCATCTGTGGATCTGTTAGGGCGGTATGCAAATGGGAGTGGGTCTAGGGTTTCTGGGATAATGGTGTTGATGTCAGCCATGACCAGCCTTTCAATGCACTTCATGGCTACAGGCGTGAGTTCTACAGGTCAGCAGTCATTTAGGCAGGTTACCTTAGTGTTCTTTGGCACAGGGAATATGTTGGCCTGCTTAAAACATGTTGGAATTACAGATTCGGACAGGGAGAAGTTGAAAATGTCAGTGAAGACATTTGCCAGTTGGTTAGTGCATGCTCGCAGTACGCGTCCTGGTAATCAGTCTGGCCATGCGGCATTGTGAATATTGACCTGTTTCAAGGTCTGGCTCACAACGGCTGCGGAGAGCGTGATCACACAATCGCCCAGAACAGCTGGTGCTCTCATGCATGTTTCAGTGTTATTTGCATTGAAGCGAACATAGAAGTAGTTTATCTTATCTCGTAGACTTGTGTCACTGGGCAGCTCTCAGCTGTGCTTCCCTTTGCTTCCATTTGTAGGAAATTACTCAATTAAAAGTGTAAGTTACCCAGTAAAATAATACTTGAGTCAAAACAAATGTATTTGTTTTGAAATATTAATTATCAAAAGTCAATGTAATAAAACATTTAAGTAAAAGTATAAATCATTTACAATTCCTTACATTAAGCAAACCAGTTGGCACAATTGTTCGTGTTTATTATAATTTATGGAACACTCCAACACTATTCAGAAATAAAGCATTTGTATTTAGTCAGTCACCAGATCAGAGGCATTAGGGATGACCAGGGATATTGTCAGGGTTTACCAGAATTGGACCCAGAAGCAGACCAGGACAAGGTGAGTATGAAGATGGTGAGTATTTATTAATCAATGAGAACGTGGAGGTAGATAGTTCCGGGTGGAGGAGCGGGCAGCGGAGGTGGGTTGATGGGAGTAGATAGGCAGATCCAATGGATAACACACTGGCGACGAGCAGACAGGGATGGGGTATGGGTTCTGGGTGGAGGAGCGGGCAGCGGAGGTGGGTTGATGGGAGTGGATAGGCAGATCCAATGGATAACAACACACTGGCAACGAGCAGACAGGGATGGGGTATGACAGGGATGGGGTATGGGTTCCAGGTGAATGGCTGTAGACAAAACAAACAGCGGTAAGTTAAAGGCAAGCAAGACGTACAAAACAATAAAACAAAACAAACTCTATAAACTGGAGGCTGGTTCGTGGGCACAACATACTGTTCATGGCTAACGATCCGGCAGGGAATGGATGTCAGGTCAGAGCTTTTGAAGGGGAGAGGTGATGATCAGGACAGGTGTGCAGATTACTGATGGGATACAGGTGCGGATGAACATCGATCTCCCAACAAGCTAATTTGCCCGGCAACCAGACAGGGTGCGTTCCAGGACACCGGAAACACACTCCAGGACAGAAACACAGGCAAACACAGACTCAGGAAGCGGGATTCGTGACAGATATTCTCTTGATAAGTGTGTGAATTGGACCATTTCAGTCCTTCTAAGCATTAAAAATGTAACAAGTACATTTGGGTCTCAGGGAAAATGTATGGAGTAAAATGTACATACTTTTCTTTAGGAATGTAGTGAAGTAAAAGTTGTGAAAAATATAAATACTAGAGTACAGATACCCTAAAAACTACTGAGTAGTACTTTAAAGTATTTGTATTTAACCGTTGTGTAGGCTTAACCTTTACTCCCCTTGTCCTAAGGGTAAAACATGACCCGTCTACACTAAAGCCCTAAAATAAAGCAGCTTAATTGAATTTTAAACCCCTAATCTGTGTTGCATGAAGAAACAACCTGTCCTTCATCAGAAATGTTGTGCATATCTGGGTTTTTCCTCTTCACAATGCAGTAAGACTGCATTTAATCAGTGGACACCGCTCGTTTTTATTACAACATGTAACACTCTCACCAGGCTTGAATTTGACTCTCACGATATTAACTTACGTAGAGTATCTCAACAGCATGGGATGTTAGGTGAGAAGGACATCTCCAATAAGAATCCCTATTGTAAACTATCTAGGGTGATGACAAATAGGGTATTAACTTCAGATGGAATGATTGTAGATTTGTGTTATTGTATGAGGATATACTTTCCCAAGCATTAAATGAAATTGAAACAGGAAATGACTCCACCAAGGCAACATACATAAGGTTCAAGATGTGTATTATTACATTTTCAATGCATCGCATCAAAATAAATGAAAATAATAAACTCCAATGAGTCGTGCACAACCCATGTCCAAATGATTTCAAGCTTGCCTAACCAGTTGGCTGGCGCGCGTTGGAGTGCAAAAGAAATGACGACACACATAAAGTCCCGAAGCACCCCACCGTTGTGGTAACTCATTACTCGTAGATATTCCCTCAGTAAAGTATGGCATTTCCTTGCAGGTTTCCTCACAAGTTCCACAGCAAGCACAGCTATCAATGCAGACAGTACTCTTTACCAGTAATTGATATCGCATGGGAACATGAACTCATTCATCTTCCCCAAGCAATTCTCTCTCATTGTCACACCATGCTAGGCTAACCTCAAGGCTGTCAAATATCTCCACGATGAGATGGTAGCTTCAGTCTTACCAAGTCTTTCTTAACAAAATTATAACAACTCTTCTAAAATAAAATCGGTATTTCCCTTCAAAACTCGGTAGGTATTGGTTTTGTTCTATTTTTATCGTCTTCTTTTACAATTATTTTTCACCAACAGTCAGAATGTAATGTCCATCCTTTTCTCAACGTCTCTCTTTTTTCCCCCCAGGCCTCCCGTTAACCAGGTCAACTCTCCCATTGGCCACAGCTTAACAAGCAACCTTATTGGTCAAAACTTAAACTTAAAAGTTAACCAACCTATTCACTTATACATTAAAGAAATATTTATTCAAAATAAATATATTAAGATTACAATTCGGGAGCAATTCAATCACCTTTTACATATAATACCAACTAATTATATCAAATAAACTCAATACTTGGTTCTAATAAGAATAAAATTAATACTTGGTTCTAACAAGGGTATTACAAACACACCTGTCATAATTGTTTTCTTTACTAATGTAGAGGTTTATTATTATTATTATTATTTTTGCTAAAGGTACTGCATAGGTGTAAACATATTTTTTTTGTATAGCCTACGAAAGTAGCAGGAATGTGCAGAAAGTAATTTTGAATGTATTTGATTGAAATAGTATTTTTTGGCAACATAGTGATATATTCTTATATACTGTACAATGAGGAATTCAACTACAAAATACTAGTCTTCTCCCGTTTTTTGAACCATTGCCCACACACACAAGGTGTATAAACCACAACAATAAATAAGAGTAAAATAAGATAATAGGTACAAAATAAAAATGTGAAGAACATAAATCAATCAACTTTAATTAACACATATAGGACAGTATGCAAGTGTGTGAGCATGGACTTTGCAGATGTATTTCTCACATGTGCAACACATAGTATTTGTTTTACAGTCCTTCTTTGGGGGCTGAATTGGCATCTCTTCCTCTTGCCTGCCCCAGCTGCAGCCTCAGGTGGATCAGAACAAAATGCAGCCCCCTGAACAGCTTTCACAAATGCTGCAGAGGCTGCTGTGCAGGGGAGGCGCTCCCTTCTTTGAATGTGTGGGGTTACAAGTGCCTTTCCCAGCTGCTCCAGGAACACCCTCCTCTTGTTCTGCTTACACCCTCCTCTTGTTTCGCTTATCAGGCATTCCGGTAGGGTTGATAGGGTAGGGTTGATCTTGTTCCACATCATGATGGCATTGCATGAGGAAACATCAATGATGGTATGGAAGATGACCAGCGGCCAGTCATCCTCCTGCAGCTGTAAGTTCCGATCACCTTCTCCAGGTTGTCCACGCCTCCTTTGTTGTGGTTGTAGTCCAGGATGATCACTGATTACTGATCTCAGCCGTTTTGTGCAGTGTGCTCAGACCACATTCTTGCTCCTCTTTAGGAGGTAAGAAACTAGAGTGGTGGTGGGGGTGAAGGCAAACCTTGATGAGAAGGCCTCTCTCCCCCTTGTTGTGAGGAGTGCAGGGGGGAGCTCAGGCTTGTTCTTTCTAACTGTGCCAACCATGCTGATCTTCCTCTTCAGGTGCTGTTCGCTGAATTCATAAGAGTTGAACGAATTGTCACACATGACATTGTGCCCCCTCAGGACATCTGTCACATCAAGCACAACCCACATCTCCTGTTTGTTCTCCGGGTCTCCTGGGGTCATCCTTATGACATTTTGTGCTGTCATCCTGCCTTGGTTGTCATGTGGTGACAAGGACCACGTTATTTTGCTGTTCTTCGACAAAAATGTCTCTCATTCAGCTTGGGGGATTTCTTCTTTATTTGAAGATGATACATCGTACTCTGGGTTGAATTCTTCCCCATCTTCTTCTTCAGATATCTCTACGACCTGTTGTGCATGGAAACGTGCACTGATGGCTTCAGCAGAGGGGACTGTCATCTGCAGCACCTTTATAGCCTCTGACTGCATTCCCCATTAGTAAACAATGTTTTCAAGAAATTAGTATTTTACCTGAAATGTTGTTTATTTTGTCTGTGAACTTAAGTCATGTGTGGGGTCGTGGAGTGGAGATAATGCACATGTACAAGAACGTTTAGGTTTTTCAGTCAGTAGCACACAATTAAATTTTCTCATTCTGTGTGTTTGTGTATGTGTGTGTGTATGTGTCTTTGTGGTTTTTGTGGTGTGTAAATTATTTTATAACTGCCGGGTCAAAAATGACCCTAAGACAATCTTTGTACCCTGGTAGTGTACAGCTTTCATGGAAATACAGTGCCTTGCGAAAGTATTCGGCCCCCTTGAACTTTGCGACCTTTTGCCACATTTCAGGCTTCAAACATAAAGATATAAAACTGTATATTTTTGTGAAGAATCAACAACAACTGGGACACAATCATGAAGTGGAACGACATTTATTGGATATTTCAAACTTTTTAATAAATCAAAACTGAAAAATTGGGCGTCACCTTTTGCAAAATTATTCAGCCCCTTTTACTTTGAGTTGGATGGAGCAAACTTTTCTCTTTCCAGAAGTTGAGGTGAGGATCTCTGAATGATCCTTGTTGGAATGTTGAACTAAATGACTAATGATGATAAATACAATCCACCTGTGTGTAATCAAGTCTCCGTATAAATGCACCTGCACTGTGATAGTCTCAGAGGTCCGTTAAAAAGAAATGCTTCTTGCAGAGAGCATCATGAAGAACAAGGAACACACCAGGCAGGTCTGAGATACTGTTGTGAAGATGTTTTGTTAAAAGTTTACGTGTTTTGTTTTGTTGATTTGTTAAAAAAGTTTGAAATATCCAAATAAATGTCTTCACAACAGTATCCACTTGGTGTGTTCATGATTGTGTCCCTCTGAGACTTGTTGTTGATTGTTACACAGGTGGACAAAAAAGTACAGTTTTATATCTTTATGTTTGAAGCCTGAAATTTTGATTTGGTTTGAAATATCAAAAATGTTCAAAGGGGCTTCACAAAAAAAATACTTTTATATCTTTATGTTTGAAGCAAGGCACTGTATGAACAAAGGCGATGTTTCACTTTTTCTAATGTTGGGGTTACTCTAGGAAAAGTAATCAAATTTCAAGTTGAAAAAATGTCATTAAGGTGGTTTTCTCTGCTGTTAAACATAGTGGCGTGTAATTTCTTACCCTTAAGACAACACGAGGGTTAGGTACTTTACACCACTGCTGTAAACAGAGAGCTAACATCAACAATATGCATGTCAATCTCTCCTGAATCAAAGTGGAGAAGAGATTGACTTCATCTATAAGGGCACAAGGCGAGACCCAAATGCAGACACAGGAGGCGGATGGTAGAGCTCCAATAGTTATATAACAAAGGGAGTAGGCAAAGGCAGGTCGGGGACAGGCGAGAGTTCATAAACCAGGTCAGAGTCCCAACAGTACCAGACGATAGGCAGTCTCAAGGTCAGGCCAGGCAGGGGTCAGAAACCAGAACCGAGCCCAAAACAGTACAAGGGAATAGGCAGGCTGGCAGTCAGAACAGGCAGAGTGGTCAGGCAGGTGGGTTCAGAGTCAGGACAGGCGGTTTCGGAGTCAGGACATGCAAGGGTCGAAACCAGGAGGACTAGAAACAAACACACTGGGAAAAATAGGAGCAAGGAAAAAACGCTGGTTGACTTGGCAAGACAAACTGACACAGAGAGGCAGGAAACACAGGGATATATACATCGGGCATAATAAGCGACACCTGGAGGGGGTGGAGACAATCACAAGGACAGGTGAACCAGATCAGGGTGTGACATCATCACTACTTGTATTTATGAGAGGTGTTGACATGTTTAATGCACCGAGCTGTCTGTTTGAACTACTGGAGCACAGCTCGGACATCCATGCATACCCCACAAGACATGCAACAACAGGTCTCTTCACAGTCCCCAAGTCCAGAACATGGGAGGCGCATAGTACGACATAGAGCCATGACTTCATGGAATTCTATTTGACATCAAATAACTGATGCATGCAGGAAAATTTGATTTAAAAAACAGATACAAATACATCTTATTGAACAGCGGGGACTGTGAAGCAACACAAACATAGGCACACACACAATAACATACACAAACGTACACATGTATTTTCTATTGTAGATATGTGGTAGTGGTTGGAGTAGGGGCCTGAGGTCACACAGTGTGTTGTGAAATCTGTGAATATATTGTAATGTTTTTAAAATTGTATAACTGCCTTCATTTTGTTGGACCCCAGGAAGAGTAGCTGCTGCCTTGGCTAAATGGGTATCCAAAATAACTATGTGTTTTACTATGTGATAACTAACGACATGAGCATACTTTACAACGACTTCTGGAACTAAGGGGGTGACAAGGTGAACCAACACAGTTAAATGTAAAACACTGACAGGAAGAAGATACTTTGATAATATGGAAACCATATGATTTAAAGGCTACTTGGGAAATGTTTGGTTATAATAGCTTCATAAACATGTTATTACTATGCAAGAGGCTTCAAAAGCAACATCACTATAACAGTGTTATTACTGTGTAATAACTAACACCCTGAGTAGGTAGTCCCATATGCTGTCCCAGGTTGTAAAATACTCCAGTCATCAAACTGATGATAAAGTCAATGTCCATTCAAAAAATTGCTAATCTCCGTCCCAGGTAGAAGACATGCTGTTTTAAATAGCTACAGTAATTGTTTGTGTTTCTGTAACTGAACAATCATTTTGCACAACGAGGACACGGCAGGTAGACTAGTGGTTAGAGCGTTGGGCCAGTAACCGGAAGGTTGCTGGATTGAATCCCCGAGCTGACAACGTAAAAATATGTCGTTCTGCCCCTGAGAAATGCAGTTAACCCACTGTTCTCTGGGCGCCGAAGACGTGAATGCCGATTATAAGGCAGCCCCCCGCACCTCTCTGATTCAGAGGGGTTGGGTTAAATGTGGAAGACCCATTTCAGTTGAATACAGTCAGTTGGAGAACTGACAAGGTTTTCCCCTTTCACAATAACATTGCTATGCATATGTGTCCCGATTCAGGAAACTAGGCATATGTTGCGAGGTACGACTTCACACGAGAGCCGTTTGAACGTAAAAAATATTGTTTTTATCAAAATGCGCTTTTTGGCAGAAATGCCTTCTTGAAAATGTGAATTTCATGTGCCTTAATAACAGACTTGTATGCCATCTGTAAATATGAAAAAAATGTTACATTTACGAGCCTTGTTGGTTAAGCCACAGAAAACGTCAGCAACCTTCCCACTAGTCATGATTGGCTGAGATAATGAGTGGGTTGGACATGCCGAGAGAGGAGTTCGGATTGGTCTGCCATATAGAATTTGAGCTGGTAATTTGTGTTGGTAATCCTGTCGAACACAGTTTTTTTATATATATTGTGGGGTGGCACTGCATAAGTGTTTCTCTCCACTTTCTGGAGGATCAAGTTTGAAATCAATGGAATTAGAGTATGACAGCTAAAGAGATGGAGAAAATACCTGTCTCTGGATTACATCTTCAACCATGGCATGGCATTTGTGACAGCGAGACGCGTCCATCATCCATGATGATGTATACAAGTAAGATAGTCTAGCATTAGCCAGCTACATTTTCAGATTTTACACATTTGTAATTTTGACAGAAAGTGGTTTCATTTCAAGCTAAAGTGTACTGTTAGCTAGCTAGCTGGCTGGCTTCCTAGCTGACGTTATTATTTGTATCCCAGAGCTGTTTGCTTTTCTAAGTAAAGCCTAATGTTAGCTAGCTAACATGGAACCTGGTTGGTTAGATCCCAGCATATTCATGCAGGGTAGTAATGACATGATTTGGCACTGTGTTCATTGTGATATGCAGCTTTTCAGGGAAGCTAGAAACCATTATACCCAGGCAGTTAGAAAAGCCAAGGCTAGATTTTTCAAGCTTAAATTTGCTTCCTGCAACACTAACTCAAAAAAGTTCTGGGACACTGTAAAGTCCATGGAGAATAAGAACACCTCCTCCCAGCTGCCCACTGCACTGAAGATAGGAAACACTGTCACCACTGATAAATTATAATTGAGAATTTCAATGAGCATTTTTCTATGGCTGGCCATGCTTTCCACCTGGCTACCCCTACCCCGGTCAACAGCACTGCACCCCCCAAAGCAAATCGCCCAAGCCTTCCCCATTTCTCCATCTCCCAAATCCAGTCAGCTGATGTTCTGAAAGAGCTGCAAAATCTGGACCCCTACAAATCAGCCGGGCTAGACAATCTGGACCCTTTCTTTCTAAAATTATCTGCCCAAATTGTTGCTTCCCCTATTACTAGCTTGTTCAACCTCTCTTTCGTGTCGTCTGAGATTCCCAAAGACTGGAAAGCAGCTGCGGTCATCCCCCTCTTCAAAGGGGGGCTCTTGACCCAAACTGCTACAGACCTATAACTCTCCTACCCTGCCTTTCTAAGGTCTTCGAAAGCCAAGTCAACAAACAGATGACCCACCATTTCAAATCTCACCATACCCTCTCTGCTATGCAATCTGGTTTCAGATCTGGTGATGGGTGCACCTCAGCCACGCTCAAGGTCCGAAACGATATCTTAACCGCCATCGATAAGAAACATTACTGTGCAGCCGTATTCATTGATCTGGCCAAGGCTTTCGACTCTGTCAATCACGACATCTTTATCGGCAGACTCGACAGCCTTGGTTTCTCAAACGATTGCCTCGCCTGGTTCACCAACTACTTCTCTGATAGAGTTCAGTGTGTCAAATCGGAGGGTCTGCTGTCCGGACCTCTGGCAGTCTCTATGGGGATGCCACAGGGTTCAATTCTTGGACCGACTCTCTTCTCTGTATACATCAATGATGTCGCTCTTGCTGCTGGTGAGTCTCTGATCCACCTCAACGCAGACGACACCATTCTGTATACTTCTGGCCCTTCTTTGGACACTGTGTTAACAACCCTCCAGGCAAGATTCAATGCCATACAACTCTCCTTCCATGGCCTCCAATTGCTCTTAAATACAAGTAAAACTAAATGCATGCTCTTCAACCGATCGCTGCCTGCACCTGCCCGCCTGTCCAATATCACTACTCTGGACGGCTCTGACTTAGAATACGTGGACAACTACAAATACCTAGGTGTCTGGTTAGACTGTAAACTCTCCTTCCAGACCCACATCAAACATCTCCAATCCAAAGTTAAATCAACAATTGGCTTCCTATTTCACAACAAAGCATCCTTCACTCAAACTGACCATCCTACCAATCCTCGACTTCGGCGATGTCATTTACAAAATAGCCTCCAATACCCTACTCAACAAATTGGATGCAGTCTATCACAGTGCCATCCGTTTTTTCACCAAAGCCCCATATACTACCCACCATTGCAACCTGTACGCACTCATTGGTTGACCCTTGCTTCATACTCGTCGCCAAACCCACTGGCTCCATGTCATCTACAAGACCCTGCTAGGTAAAGTCCTCCCTCATCTCAGCTCGCTGGTCACCATAGCATCACCCACCTGTAGCACGCGCTCCAGCAGGTATATATCTCTCTGGTCACCCCCAAAACCAATTCTTCCTTTGGCCTCCTCTCCTTCCAGTTCTCTGCTGCCAATGACTGGAACGAACTACAAAAATCTCTGAAACTGGAAACACTTATCTTGTTCACTAGCTTTAAGCACCAGCTGTCAGAGCAGCTCACATATTACTGCACCTGTACATAGCCCACCTATAATTTAGCCCAAACAAATACCTCTTTCCCTACTGTATTTATTTATTTTATTTATTTATTTATTTAGCTCCTTTGCACCCCATTATTTTTATTTCTACTTTGCACATCCTTCCACTGCAAATCTACCATTCCAGTGTTTTACTTGCTATATTGTATTTACTTTGCCACCATGGCCTTTTTTTTTTGCCTTTACCTCTCTTATCTCACCTCATTTGCTCACATCGTATATAGACCTGTTTCTACTGTATTATTGACTGTATGTTTGTTTTACTCCATGTGTAACTCTGTGTCGTTGTATGTGTCGAACTGCTTTGCTTTATCTTGGCCAGGTCCCAATTGTAAATGAGAACTTGTTCTCAACTTCCCTACCTGGTTAAATAAAGGTGAAAAAAATGTTTTTGCTGTTGTTTACTGTAACTAGCTAACGTTTGCTGGCTGGCTCGTTAGCTAACGATATGTGACGTGTTTGATCTTACACTTTGTTTACCTAGCTAGGTTCATTGTTTACCTAGCTAGCTAGCTACATGTCTTAAGCTAAAGTGTACAAAACCCTTTAAATAAGGCCGATGTCAGTAAACGTCGCCAAAAAAAGCATAATGAAATTGTTGCCAGCTAGGCTGGTTAGGCTGTTTTCATGTTATCCGGAGGTAAACAAAACATCAGCTCGACTGTCAGGCGTGAGCTCTGAACGTTCCGAGAGCGAAACGAGATGGCTGGGGCTAAAGCTTAGAAGGGTGTGAACAATGCTGAATGGGTGTAGGTGTGGACAAGAAAGAGCTCTTCACTAGATACCAAAAGAGTCATTGGCTATTTTCTCAAAAGTGAGTTTACAAGTTTATCAACTTTCAAAGCAGAATTACTTTCCCATTGTTCCTCAGAAATGCAGTGTGTGATATACCATTTTGTAGCTCTGAGTCTCTACTTTTATACAATGTAAAAACACACTTTCAAATGTTGCTACATAAGACTGAATCCAGGTGTGGAACCATCTCTACTAACCAAAATATTCAAGCCTAATCAGTAGCCTATGTCAGCCTAGCTGCCCAGGAGAATGTATTTTGAAGAACTCCAGGATTTTTGGAGTTGATTCTCTACCACTATGTTATCCCTGATTGGTTGACATGGCGCCGTAATGGCAGATTAAATGAACTTGTCCTGTACATTCTGTGTATTATTCATAATGGGTTCCCTGACCTCCCTAGCTGTGACTGTGACCAAGAATGTTCCCTCCTCCCTCCAGCTCTCAGACATTTCTACCTCTATTCTTACTCCCAGATGTATTTTTTCCCAATATGTTGTATCTCATCTTATTCATTTAAATGTTTATTGTATGTGACACGCCCTGGCCATAGAGAGGCTTTTATTCTCTATTTTGGTTAGGCCAGGGTGTGACTAGGTTGTGCATTCTAGTTTCTTTATTTCTATGTTTTCTATTTCTTTGTCTTTGGCCGGGAGTGTGGTTCCCAATCAGAGGCAGCTGTCTATCGTTGTCTCTGATTGGGAATCAAACTTAGATAGCCTTTTCCCCACCTGTGTTTTGTGGGTGGTAGTTTTCTGTATAGTTTATTTGCCTTACAGAACTGTTCGTTTTTCACTTTGTTTGTTTGTTTGTTCAAGTGTTTTGATCAATAAATATCATGAACACTTACCGCGCTGCGCTTTGGTCCATACCTTCCGATGAGAGACATAACAGTAAGTGTTTCCATGGGCACCCTTTTCCTTTAACCTCTCTGGGATATGGGAGACGCTAGCGTCCCACCTGGCCAAAAGCCAGTGAAAATGCAGAGCGCCAAATTCAAATAAATTACTATAAAATCAAACTTTCATTTAATCATGTAAGATGTAAGATACCAAATGAAAGCTACACTTGTTGTGAAACCAGCCAACATGTCAGATTTCAAAAAGGCTTTTCGGCGAAAGCAAACGATGCTATTATCTGAGGATAGGACCTCCGTAAACAAAGAGAGAAAGCATATTTCAACCCTGCAGGCGCGACATAAAATGCAGAAATAAAAATATAAATCATGCCTTACCTTTGACGAGCTTCTTTTGTTGGCTCTCCAATATGTCCCATAAACATCACAAATGGTCCTTTTGTTCGAGTAATTCCATCCATATATATCCAAAATGTCAATTTTATTTGGCGCGTTTGATCCAGAAAAACACTGGTTCCAACTTACCTGTAAACTTTGCCAAAACATTTCAAAACTACTTTAGTAATACAACTTTAGGTATTTTTTGTACGTAAATACAGCAAGAAAACAAACTGACGCTACCTTTCTGGTCACATGCCTCTATCTAACAGTACACTTGAAGTGACCCTCGTTTTGAACAGGGCTACTTCTTCATGACACAAAGGAAAAACCTCAACCAATTTCTAAAGACTGGGGACATCCAGTGGAAGCAGTAGGAACTGCAAGAAGGTCCCTTAGAAATCTGCATTCCCAATGAAAAATCATTGAAAAGAGAGTAACCTAAAAAAATAAAAATATATTTTTTTAGTACAAGTAATAACTATTCTCATTACAGCCCCCTTTGTACCTGTTTTCCTGTCATGTGTGGCCTGGTAATGAAATATCAGTAACTCAATGCATACTTTAGTCAAAACTGTTGGCAGTGTGTAGACTCAGAAGTGCTAAAAGTCACTGTCGTATTGCACACCCTTGTCACTCTTTCTCCAGCCGGTTACGGAGGGCTTTGAGGTTTACACACAGTGTTTGTGGTCAAATTATCCCTACCATGCATTAAGACACAATCTGACATCACCTTCCATGATAACTCCTTTATTCTACTGGCGACTTCTCAGAAGATTTACCAGATCATGAAGTTATCGCCCTAGCCCCTCCTAGAATCCCACACTCCATAAATCCCAATCTGGTGAAATTTGTTGAAAACAAAAACAAAAAATGAAATAATCAATACATATATCACAATCCATTTGGAGTAACTATCATCCCTTTGCTAACATATATTTTCCCTTCTGTATGCAGACTGAAAAAAGGACATTTGTATATTTACCCAAAGACCATGACCCCAGGGAACTAACTGGTAATTTTCCCTTTGAACACGTGATTCAAAAACAACATGTTAAATAAATAATTAACATATTCGAATAACTAGTCAGCTTAGATTACAAATCTTTATAATTTCCTAACGAAATAATAGAATTACAAAGTGATGGTACGATTTGAATAGAGACGGGTGTTTTTCATTCATTTTATAATTTAATCCCACCTGTTTTCGATCATTTCTAATGAGATTGATCAGGTCTCATAGGAAAGTAATCAACACCATTAAAATATTTCCTCTCCCTCTTCTTTCCCTGACCTTCCGAAACCATTTAAATACCGTTCAAAAACATTTCTATCCTTCTGCATACCCAATTTGAAACTGAATTGAAAAGACACCATCCAAAATAAATCCCACAGTGTCAACACCACTAACCCATACTCATAACCAGTAAATGGTGTGTGCGTGCTGGTGTATGTGTGTGTTAAACCATATGTCAAAAATCAACAGAAATGGCCAGGCCTTCCCATGCTTTATTAGGCATGCACTACCCTTAGTCACAATACACACTCATATGATATTATATGATTGGTCTCTCACTGTCATAATCATGTACACATATTCTGGTATTGTTAATAGACCAATCTCCAAACAAAACATTTAATATCTATTTCACCTTAGATTGTTCCTGTTAACCATTCTAAATGTAATACTTTTTCCTGTTGCAGATGTAGTCAATTTCTCAGCTGAAGAAATCAGTGATATTTGATACTAGGCATCAAATAAAAGTAGACATGGTCACCTATGTCTCCCTTAATTAACAAACACACTGTATTGGACTTCCATTTTTTCCTGGAAGCAAGAATTCTGTTCAAGACCCATCAGATAATACAGTGTTCCATTAAGTGGAATTGACCCCATTTTAAAATAAACAATCCCAGAGCCCCTTTCCAGTAATCCTATCAGTTTAACCTGTTGCATTAGTTTAGTAAAATACAAAACTGTTGTTTAACAAATGTATAACCTTCAAAAAGTTGGTGCTGTCTAATCAGCTTGGCAGTCAATACTTATTTCATTCTACTTATGTCACGCCCTGACCATAGCTAAACAGAAAGCTGTTTATTCTCTATATTGATTGGGGAGTGATAGTGACTAGTGTGGGTCATCTAGGTGAACTGTATTTCTATGGTGGCCTGATATGCTTCCCAATCAGAGGCAGCTGTTTATCGTTGTCTATGATTGGGGATCATATTTAGGTAGCCATTTCCCCATTGTGTTTGTGGGATCTTGTCTACAGTTAGTTGCCTGTGTGCACACCAGGAGCTTCACGTTTCGTTTGTGCTTTATTGTTTTTGTTTGAGTTTCGATTTATTAAAAATATGTGGAACTCTACGCACGCTGCGCCTTGGTCTACTCATTACGACGATCGTGACATTGTATAACTGGACACTGCTCCATTTAATGGAAACAGATTATAATTTTATAATACATTAGCTTCCTGCTCAAATTCACTGAAGTTACCTAACTATAAAACCAAGCAACAATAATCAAAAACTGTCAAGGAATGTTTCTCATACATCTACTTCAAATGTCCCACTACCTGCTTGCTTTCAACCGCAGCTAAAAAAAATGTTCAATCTCAAGGTTCAATCCCTCTACTTATCCTTTAACCTTGTATTGAATCTTCAGCTTTTCAAATGACTAAAATATTGCATCGTTAGAGTGCTATAAAAAGGTACTAATAACATATTACCATTCACATACTGTCAACACTCATCACGTTTACATCAACCCTCCTATTCAATGACTATATTTTTATCACTAACCACTGCTTCACACTCATTAAACATATATTTTAAGATGAACCTGTAATGTGCCTAATGTAGAAAATACATCAGCCAATTCTTAATCAAATCAAATTTAAAATTCTTATTTTCGATATGACTCCTTTTTGTTACCTTCACTAGTCTACATCTCTTCCCTTAAATGAATCAGAGTTTGTTCTGACACTAGAATAGGGAGTATTGCTGATCTGCCAACAGCTGTTTAAACAAACTGGGCTGTCACTGGAAATAGCTGCGTTTGTCCCAAGAATCATATAGTTTTGACATATTTGTCCGACATGGGGAGATGAGAGAAATAATTTGGATTTACACATGTGTAAGTGGCTCCAGTATCTATCATCGTGGGTGTACCTCTGTTCTCTATTCGAAGCTGCAGCATAAGTTCTTGATCAGCTCTCATGGATATCATTGAAAACTGACCCTCCCCTGTAGGATTCTCTGGGCATCCCTAGTAATCCCTGATTAGGCCTCACCCATGGGTTCACAGGGCCCTGTTGTTGTCTCTGATTGTTTTGCCAACCGTCACAATGTTCATAAACTGACTCAAACATTTTAAAAGTTCATTTTAGGTTTAGTAACCACTTTGCTAATTATTTTACCCCTCCCTTCTATAATCCACTGCTTCTATTTACTATTTTCCAAGGTAGGGCTATCCACTTCCCCGGACTATAATTAATTATTCACGGCACTTAATACCTTGTATTAGAACCTATACTACAATGTCTGCACATTTATTACTGGATAATACTGATGAGTTAATGTCTTATTCCAGTATAGCGCATCAAATATCAATATTATTGATAACCCACATTACCAAAACCATTCACACTGTCTTCCTATTTTCACATAATCTTTCATAGCAGTTCAACTTTTCTGGGTTCCTTCCTGCACCTTGCTCAGTCTCCCCTGTCATTTCCAGGTCCTTTTCTTTTATCTAAGAGGGCACAGGGACTGATCTTCCACTCTCACAGGGTAACACCGCGATCCTGGTCGTTGTGGATCGTTTCTCTAAGTCTTGTCGTCTCCTCCCTCAGCCCGGTCTCCCTACGGCCCTACAGACTGTGGAGGCCTTTTTTACACACGTCTTCCGGCACTACAGGGTGCCTGAGGATATAGTGTCTGATCGGGGTCCCCAGTTCACGTCTAGGGTCTGGAAGGCGTTCATGGAATGTCTGGAGGTCTCGAGTAATGGGCAGGTAGAGAGAGTGAACCAGGATGTGGGCAGGTTTCTGCGGTCCTATTGCCAGGACTGGCCGGGGGAGTGGGCGGCGTTCGTGCCCTGGGTCGAGATGGAACAGAACTCTCTTCACCACTCCTCCACTAACCTCTCTCCCTTCCAGTGCGTACTGGGGTAACAGCCGGTTCTGGCGCCTTGGCATCAGATTCAGCCTGGGTTTCCTGCGGTGGCCGACTGGTTCAGGCGCGGAGGAGACATGGGAAGCTGTCCGTGTTCACCTTCGGTAGGCCTTGACGCGCCAAAAGGAGAACGCAGATCGCCACCACAGTGAGGCCGAACGCCGGGGGACCGGGTCTGGCTCTCGACCCAAAACCTGCCCCTCCGCCTGCCCTTCCGGAAGCTGGGTCCGGGGTTTGTGGGGCCATTTAAAGTCCTGAGGAGAGTAAACAAGGTTTGTTATAGGTTACAGCTTCCACCTGATTACCGTATTAACCCCGCGTTCCATGTGTCTCTCCTCAGGTCGGTGGTGGCTGGCCCGCTCCAGGAGTCTGAGGTGCGGGAGGTTCCTCCGCCCCTTCTAGACATTAGGGGGTCCCCGGCGTACTCCATTCGCTCCATACTGGATTTGAGGCGTAGGGCGAGGGGCCTTCAGTATCTCATGGAGTGGGAGGGGTACGATCCGGAGGAGAGGTGCTAGGTTCCGGTCGAGGACGTATCGCCCTGTGCCTCGCCCTCCGGGTCGTCCCGATGGCCGGTGTCGATGCGCGGCTCCGTCAAGGCGGGAGTCCGAGGGGGTACTGTCACGACTTCCACCAAAGTTGGTCCCTCTCCTTGTTTGGGCGGCGCTCGGCAGTCAAAGTCACCGACCTTCTAGCCATCGCTGATTTCATTTTCCATTGGTTTTGTCTTGTCTTCCATCACACCTGGTTCCAATTCCATCAATTACATGTTGTGTATTTAACACCCCCCCCCCATGTCCTTGTCGGTAATTGTTTATTGTAGTGCTTATGCACGGTATGCTGGTATTTACAGGGTTTTGTTTGACCCATTTATTGTATCGTTCTGTTGACGGTTGTTTATGGATATTAAACCTGTTGTAAATTAGTTTTCGCTCTCCTGCGCCTGACTTCTCTGCCGCCAGTATGTACCTCACTGCACGGATCATGATATGCTTTTTGATATGCTTGACGATTTCTGATACATTTCTTAGTTTTCAGCACATGCTCAATAATTTGATAAATATGAAATCCATATTTTTCTTTCATGCACAAATCATTTTTAGATTCCCTCCGGATATTGACTCATTAGATATCCTGACATAAGGCCTATGTGGACATTTTAATTTCTCTACATTACAGTAGGCCTACAGTGCATAGTATATTTTATCAGCACAAACAATGCAATATGCTATTGCCTGATGTCCATATCAGGATCTTGATATGCATTTTGATATGCTAAATAAGGACCATTTCTGATGCTTATTTGAGTTTTGAGGACATGCTGAATGATTTGAAAAATATCAAATCCATATCATTCTTTCAGACACTAGCAATCATTTTTGTATTCCCTCTGGATAAAGGCACATGCAAATGCAAACTAAAAGGACTGTAACTGGTAGCCTAGCAACAAGAATCTGCATCACAAATGAGTATGTAAATGGTGTGTGGTCGAACTGACAACTGGAGAAACAAAAGTGAGAAGCTGTTCAGAAAATAACTCAAAGAAGTTAACACTAAAGTCTGTAGCTAATTTGAGATGTGTTATTTATCTTAGTATCTAGAATCAATGTCAGCTCATTTGGCCAGCAGCCAGTAGGGCTAGCTAGCAAGGCTTGATAAGGGGGAAAAAGCTAACTGTTATCCTAGCTAGCTAACAAATAAAACATTTTTTTTTACCCCCTATCAAGCCTTTCAAGGTGACAGCTAACATTTAAAAGTTTTAGTCATATTTTGTATTACTGGTTAGTATAGCCAGCTAATTATCTTAGCTCGGTAGATAACTAGCAACTTGGTTAGCTAGCTTGTTCGAGTTTTATTCATGACAAGTTTTCTTAGAGTATCTACCTTGTGGTATGTTTATGTGAAATTACAATATTTGTTGCTCCTTGAAAAAACTTTAAGTTCATTGATTAGGTGCACTTCTAGTCATTTCTGAATCATTTGCATTCGTAACACACACAGATATGTATTTTTGCAGCTGTAATGGACATAATTGGAGAAAAAGAACTATATTGAAATTGTGCTTGTTTGAACTCTCATTACCCATGTGTGTTCCAATGTTCCCTGGCTCTACATCTTCTCTAGTCTTGAGATAAATATGTCCAGGTAAAATCACTTGCTAAACCCCTGACAAATCCAAATGCTCGTGAGATGATGTTTAAAATGTTGTAATCTCCGCAACAAATTAATTTCACTCATAAAGATAGTATAAATCAAATCCAAATTGATTTAATCACATGTGCCGAATACAACAGGTGTAGTGAAATGCTTACTTACGAGACTAACCAACAGTACAGTTAAAAAAATATGGATAAGAATAAGAGATAAAAGTAACAAGTAATTCAATAGCAACAGGAAAAAACAACAATATATACAGTGAGGGGCCAGTACAGAGGCAATGTGCCGGGGCACCGGTTAGTTGAGATAGTATGTACATGTAGGTAGAGTTATTAAAGTGACTATGGATAGATGACAACACAGAGTGGCAGTTGTGTGAAGGGGGAGCAATGCAAATAGTCTGGGTATTTTTATTAAAGTTTCCCTGAATTAATGTTCCTGGCTACTAGGAGCGCCGCCTCTGGGTGAGCGTTTTCTTGTTTTCTTATGGCGGAATACAGCTCATTCAATGCTATCTTAGTGCCAACCTCTGACTGAGGTGGTAGGTAAACAGCTACGAAGAATTCAGATGAGAACTCTCTCGGTAGGAGAACTCTCTCGGTAGGTAGTGTGGTCTACAGCTTGTCTACAGCTTATCACCTCAGGCGAGCAATAGCACTAGACTTCCTTAGATATAGTGCATCAGCTGTTATTTACAAAAATACATAGTCCACCGCCCCTTGTCTTACCAGACGCCACTGTTCTAACCTGCCGGTACATCGTATAACCAGTCAGCTGTATGTTGATATTGTTGTCGTTCAGCCACGACTCCGTGAAGCATTAGATGTTACAGTTTCTAATGTCCCATTGGTAGGTTAATCTTCCCCATAACTCTACGATTTTATTGTCCAAAGATTGCATGTTTGCTAGCAGAATTGAGGGAAGTGGGGGTTTATTGGATAGCCTCCGTATTCCCAGAAGGCAGCCCACTCTCCGGCCTCTCTTTCTCTGCCTTCTCTTCACCCAGATCACGGGGGTCTGGGCCTGTTCCCGAGGGAGCTGTATATCCTACGCCTGGGGCTCGTCAGAGTCGCGAAAGAAGAAAAAGGATTATGCTAGTCCGTGGTGAGTAATCGCAGTCCTGATGTCTAGAAGTTATTTTCGGTCATAAGAGACGGTAGCGGCAACATTATGTACGAAATGAGTAAAAAAATTACGCAGATAAACAAACAAAAAAACAATATGTTGGGGGCACGTAAAACGTCTCTCTTCTGCTCCGGCACCATCTTACTATACGGAAAAAGCTGACAATTTGTCAGTTAATCCTTTCCTGAAATTGTACTGTGGCCATTTGAATGTCTTGATGATGCTTCATCGTATAGAGTCTGCATGGTGGCTAGCTATATCCATTATGCTTATTCCAATAACATCTTCATACTCTAAAATACAGAGCAAAGATACATTTATCTTTATGCATATAAAATACAAGTACGGTACTTTGTAATAAACTTGCAGGCGAGACTATAGACAATTGGTTGAAGAGAGAACAAAAGAACATGGCCCATCCAACCTCACACTCATAAAACTTGTGTCCCTTTTGTAAAACTACTTACTTGATTTTTAACAGATTAAGTTTAAATTGACTTTCATGCACTAATTCAAAACTTCTACGTTTAACAATTATCATGAATTGGATCACAGACCCATAAAATAATGCATTTATAATAAGAAGGGAGTAGAACTAGTAAGATAAGCACTTTTAAACTTGTCACAATGCTGGAAACGTATGTATTCATGTTATCAAGAATAAGTTAGAGAGCAATTTCTGATAGAAATGCCCAATTTATTAGATGTATTGAAAGTATTCTGGATTGTTGTGACCCACCATTTCCAGAGCACTAGCTGCAGTACGAAAGATGAATATTGTCATGGCTTCAGAATCCTAAGGTCCAAGAAAAAAGGACAAAAGATATTTGTCACTCTCGGGAGGAATGTCTTGGAATAAAAAAAACTTTTTTTCAGTTATAAACACCCAGAGACAAAAGTGCTCATTATTATTATTATTATTATCAAAGTGCTTCCAGACAAAACTAGACAGAGATATTGATACGCTTCAATAGGTCCACCTGCTTTCATAATCTCTCCATAGGATTGTAGGTACAAGTAATTTGATAGGCCAATGAGCTTCATACAAATACATAGAGACAAAAACAGAGCAGTGACCTATTTTATTTCCCAACCATTTCTAAGCCGACTTCTGCAGTGACGAGAAATACTAAATTAGTCATTTTACCCAAATCTAATTCATCTATTGTTGAAAGAGTCATAAATCCAAAACGGAGAGAGAGACAGAAATAAAGAGCCACATTATGTTAAAATGAATATTTATCAGATTTCTAATGACTACACGTGCCATCTTTCAGTGAAGCATGAATTTATTTTCGCTAATTGGGCAACTGGTAGAGCGCCGACAATTTTTAAAAGTAGGTGTTACACGTTTAATCATGACATAGAGAGGGGTTTACTGTCAACGTGTTCTGCTTGCTGTTGTAGCTAATCATGGAATGTAGGAATCAGGCTCTGACTCCTGCTCTAACTGTCTCTTTCCCTCTACCGTTGCACCGAGCCAGAGGCAGAAATTGACATAAGTAGGAAAAATCATCCATCAATCCTCATCCCCATGACCACCATTCTATGGTACTTTTGTTTGTATCTCTATAAACTGCCAGACCACATAGGGTGATTAGAGTGCAGCTGGTACAATCACTAGGTTCATTTTCAGGCCAAAATAATATCCGTGTGTCCACGGAATGTGCTAGGGGAACTAGACGCCAGTGAGGGAGAAGTCTTTGGAAAACATACAGTACCAGTCAAAAGTTTGGAAACACCTACTCATTCAAAAGTTTTTCTTTATTTGGACTATTTTCTACATTGTAGAACAATGGTGAATACATCAACACTATGAAATAACATATATGGAATCATGTAGTATCTTCAAAGTAGCCACCCTTTGCCTTGATGATGATCATGAAGGCCTGATTCGCACACGTCTCCTCTGAACAGTTGATGTTGAGATGTGTCTGTTACTTGAACTCTGTGAAGCACTATTTTGGGCTGCAAATTCTGAGGCAGGTAACTCTAAAGAACTTATCGTCTGCAGCAGAGGTAACTCTGGGTCTTCCTTTCCTGTGGCGGTCTTCATGAGAGCCAGTTTCATCATAGCACTTGATTGATTTTGCGACTGCACTTGAAGAAACTTTCAAAGCTCTTGAAATGTTCCATTTTGACTGACCTTCGTCTGGACGGTAGCGTCCCACCTGTCCAACATCCGGTGAAATTGCAGAGCATTGTTGAAAATATAAGTGTAATACATCAAAATAAAGCTTAACTTCTTGTTAATCCAGCCGCTGTGTCAGATTTCAAAAGTACTTTACGGCAAAAGCACACCATGCGATGAGGACAGCGCCCCTCATACAAGCACAAGAAAAAAACATTTCAACCAGGCAGGTGCGACACAAAAGTCAGAAATAGCGATATAATTAATGCCTTACCATTGATGATGATCTTCTATTGGCACTCCAAAATGTCCCTGAAACATCACAAATGGTTCTTTTGTTTGATAATGTCCTTCTTTATATCCCAAAAATGTCAATTTATTTGGTGCGTTTGATTCAGAAATACACCGGTTTCAACTCGCCCAACATGCCTACGAAGTATCTAATAAGTTAATAAGTTACCTGTAAACTTGGTCCAAACATTTCAAACAACGTTCCTAATGCAACCTCAGGTACCAAAGAAATGTAAATAATCTATAAAAATGAAGACAGTATAAACTGTTTCTAATACCGCACCAAAACAGTAGAATCCACCTGGAGGGACACTTACAATGGATAGGACTACTTATTCATTTCTCAAAAGAAAAACATAGAACAATTTCTAAAGACTGTTGACATCTAGTGGAAGCCATATGAACTGCAACCAGGTTCCTAATAATAAGGATATCCCATAGAAATCCATTGGAAAATCCTATGACCTCAATTTTTTCCACCCCCTGGATGATTTGTCCTCGGGGTTTCATCTACCAAATCAGTTCTGTTATACTCACAGACATTATCTTAACATTTTTAATAACTTTAGAGTGTTTTCTATCCAAATTGACCAATTATATGCACATCCTCTGGGCCTCTGGGCCTGAATAACAGGCAGTTTACTTTGGGCACGCTTTTCATCTGGATGTCAAAATATTGCCCCCTACCCAAGAGAGGTTAAAGTAATGATGGACTGACACTTCTCTTTGCTTATTTGAGCTGTTCTTGCCATAATATGGATTTGGTCTTTTAGAAAATAGGGCTATCTTCTGTATACCCCCCTACCTTGTCACAACACAATGGATTGGCTCAAACGCATTTAGAAGGAAAGAAATTCCACAAATGAATTTTGAACAAGGCACACTTGTTAAATGAAATGCATTTCTGGTGGTTTAGAGAATGCCAAGAGTGTGCAAAGCTGTCATCAAGGCAAAGGGTGGCTGTGTTGAAGTATCTTAAACATAAAATATATTTTGATTTGTTTAACACTTTTTTCGTTACTACATGATTTCATATGTGTTTTGATGTCTTCAGTATTATTCTACAATGTAGAAAATAGTGAAAATAAAGAAAAACCCTTGAATTATTAGAAAACTTTTGACTGCAGGTTGCTGCTCCGTGCTGGAATTTCACATATCTTACAGAGACACAGAGAGAATTCCCACTGGTTCCACAGTGGCCTTGGCCGAACTGTGTTGAGGTAAGTACCAGTGAAACTCCTTGTAAGTAAGTAAAGTAAGTCAGACCTAAATGTTTAGCAGGCCTAGAGGAATGTGAAAATACAGTACTATCTGTTATACGGATGACAACACTTAAACATCAGCCATGGAAAACAAATGCACATTCATTGTATATGCCAATATTGAAATCATGGGCATTTGCCAAGATATAAATAAGCAATATTACCATCTGAATTAACCTATAGTCCCTATAGCAAAATGGTACAGCTTATGCTCCACACGAGCGGAGGCATCTTTTGATACGGCTTTCTCCTTCAAAAACAAATAGACAAAACCATATGATTAATCATATAATCTCAGGGTTTCACATATATTTGATAATTAACATAAAAAAATAACACCATGACAAAACTATAATTATATTATCAACACCATGGCCGACTGTTGTGTAATGTTTTATTCTAGAAATAACAGAAGGCAAGAATTATGAAAATTGCTTTTAAATGTCTTTAAATTGTTACATTTCTGTATACAAATAATAAGGCAATAACAAAATGTAGTTGCTCTAACTTTGAGTAAATGAGAAAATGTTTTCTAAATCAGAAGGTTACTAGATGGACTAGTAACCTTCCGGTTACTAGTCCAACGCTCTAACCACTAGGCTACGCTGCCCAGGAACAATGTTCCTGGGATTTTGACGCCATTTCCGGTCACAACTTGCAGACTTGTTTACGTATTGCTGTGCGTTTTGTTGCCAACCTTACTTTGCTACCTGACAACTTTACGGTTTTTACTTTTTAATTAGCGTTTGTATTTTTAGTTTTTTTCCCTCAAATGTTTTTTTTCATTCAACTTTTTCACTCCGAACGCTTTATCTGGACATGGTTCGTCAGGACCTCCAACAGCCGAAGCTAAGTAGTAACATTAACATGATGCCTTCTAATTGCAGTCGCTGTACTCATAATATATAGGAGAATGATCGCCTTACGGCGGTAATAGATGTGCTACAAGCCCAGCTTCAGACGATATTGTTAGGCAAGGGTCATTTCAGTGTAGGAAAGGATGAGACAGTGTCTGTGTCACCAGTAAGTACAGATAGTAACGTTAGTATAAATCCCCTCGCATGGTCCCCGCAGCCGGACAACTTTCTCACGGTTTCTGGAGAGAAATGCTCTAGGATTGCTCAACCGGTGTCGCTCATTCAGCCGACAGAAACTTTCAACAGGTTTTCCCTCGGAGTCAGAGGCCGAGCCTTCTCTTGTCTCTACTCCTCCCGTTACGGGGTCTGAGACACCGAAGCTTCCCACCATTAGCTCTGAAAAATTGAAAACTCTAGTCATTGGCAACTCCATTACCTGCAGTATTAGACTTAAATCATCCAGCGATCATACACTGTTTACCAGGGGGCAGGGCTACCGACATTAAGGCTAATCTGAAGATGGTGCTGGCTAAAGCTAAAACTGCCGAGTGTAGAGAGTATAGGGATATTGTTATCCACGTCGGCACCAATGATGTTAGGATGAAACAGTCAGAGATCACATAGCTTCAGCGTGCATATCAGCTAGAAAGATGTGTCGGCATCGAGTAATTGTCTCTGGCCCCCTCCCAGTTAGGGGGAGTTATGAGCTCTACAGCAGAGTCTTACATCTCAATCGCTGGTTGAAAACTGTTTTCTGCCCCTCCCAAAAGATAGAATTTGTAGATAATTGGCCCTCTTTCTGGGACTCACCCACAAACAGGACCAAGCCTGACCTGCTGAGGAGTGACGGACTCCATCCTAGCTAGAGGGGTGCTCTCATCTTAACTACCAACATAGACAGGTCTCTAACTCCTCTAGCTCCACAATTAAATAGGGTGCAGGCCAGGCAGCAGGCTGTTATCCAGCCTGCCAGCATAGTGGAGTCTGCCACTAGCACACTAGCACTATCCCCATTGAGACCGTGTCTGTGCCTTGACCTAGGTTGGGCAAAACTAAACATGGCGGTGTTCGCCTTAGCAATCTCACTAGGATTCCTGCAATCTCACTCCATTCCTATCATCATTGAAAGAGATCATGATACCTCACATCTCAAAATAGGGCTACTTAATGTTAGATCCCTTACTTCAAAGGCAATTATAGGCAATGAACTAATCACTGATCATAATCTTGATGTGATTGGCCTGACTGAAACATGGTTTATGCCTGATGAATTTACTGTGTTAAATGAGGCCTCACCTCCTGGCTACACTAGTGACCATATCCCCCGTGCATCCCGCAAAGGCGGAGGTGTTGCTAACATTTACGATAGCAAATTTCAATTGACAAAAAAAATGACGTTTTCGTCTTTTGCGCTTCTAGTCATGAAATCTATGCAGCCTACTCAATCACGTTTTATAGCTACTGTTTACAGGCCTCCTGGGCCATATACAGCGTTCCTCATTGAGTTCCCTGAATTCCTATCGGACCTTGTAGTCATAGCAGCTAATATTCTAATCTTTGGTGACTTTAATATTCACATGGAAAAGTCCACAGACCCACTCCAAAAGGCTTTCGGAGCCATTATCGACTCAGTGGGTTTCTACCTCACTGTCACAGTCATACTCTGGACCTAGTTTTGTCCCATGGAATAAATGTTGTGGATCTTAATGTTTTTCCTCATAATCCTGGACTATCGGACCACCATTTTATTACGTTTGCAATTTCAACAAATAATCTGCTCAGAAACCAACCAAGGAACATCAAAAGTTGTGCTATAAATTCACAGACAACACAAAGATTCCTTGATGTCCTTCCAGACTCCCTCTGTCTACCCAAGGACGCCAGTGGACAAAATCAGTTAACCACCTAACTGAGGAACTCAATTTAACCTTGCGCAATACCCTAGATGCAGTTGCACCCATAAAAACTAAAAACATGTTTCATAAGAAACTAACTCCTTGGTATACAGAAAATACCCGAGCTCTGAAGCAAGCAAGAAAATTGGAACGGAAATGTCGCCACACCAAACTGGAAGTCTTCCGACTAGCTTGGAAAGACAGTACCGTGCAGTATCGAAGAGCCCTTACTGCTGCTCGATCATCCTATTTTTCCAACTTAATTGAGGAAAATAAGAACAATCCAAAATTCCTTTTTGATACTTTCGCAAAGCTAACTAAAAAGCAGCATTCCACAAGAGAGGATGGCTTTCACTTCAGCAGTAATAAATTCATGAACTTCAACTCACTGCCTTCCTGAAGACAAACAATGTATACGAGTCTGGTTTTAGACCCCATCATAGCACTGAGACTGCACTTGTGAAGGTGGTAAAATGACCTTTTAATGGCATCAGACCGAGGCTCTGCATCTGTCCTCGTGCTCCTAGACCTTAGTGCTGCTTTTGATACCATCGATCACCACATTCTTTTGGAGAGATTGGAAACCCAAATTGGTCTACACGGACAAGTTCTGGCCTGGTTTAGATCTTATCTGTCGGAAAGATATCAGTTTGTCTATGTGAATGGTTTGTCCTCTGACAAATCAACTGTCAATTTCGGTGTTCCTCAAGGTTCCGTTTTAGGACCACTAATGTTTTCACTATATACACTGCTCCAAAAAATAAAGGGGACACTAAAATAACACCTCCTAGATCTGAGAGAATGAAATATTCTTATGAAATACTTTTGTCTTTACATAGTTGAATGTGCTGACGACAAAATCACACAAAAATTATGAATGGAAATCAAATTTATCAACCCATGGAGGCTGATCCAACTTTGATGTAATGTCCTTAAAACAAGTCAAAATGAGGCTCAGTAGTGTGTGTGGCCTCCACGTGACTGTATGACCTCCCTACAACGCCTGGGCATGCTCCTGATGAGGTGGCGGATGGTCTCCTTAGGAATCTCCTCCCAGACCTGGACTAAAGCATCCACCAACTCCTGGACAGTCTGTGGTGCAACGTGGCGTTGGTGGATGGAGCGAGACATGGTCCCAGATGTGCTCAATTGGATTTAGGTCTGGGGAACCGGCGGGCCAGTCCATAGCATCAATGCCTTCCTCTTGCAGGAACTGCTGACACACTCCAGTCTCAAGCGGTCTAGCATTGTCTTGCATTATGAGGAATCCAGGGCCAACCACACCAGCATATGGTCTCACAAGGGGTCTGAGGATCTCATCTCAGTACCTAATGGCAGTCAGGCTGTACCTCTGGCACGCACATGGAGAGCTGTGTGACCCCCAAAGAAATGCCACCCCACACCATGACTGACCCACCGCCAAACCGGTCATGTTGGAGGATGTTGCAGGCAGCAGAACGTTCTCCACGGCGTCTCCAGACTCAGTCACGTCTGTCACATGTGCTCAGTGTGAACCTGCTTTCATCTGTGAAGAGCACAGGGCGCCAGTGGCGAATTTGCCAATCTTGGTGTTCTCTGGCAAATGCCAAACGTCCTGCACGGTGTTGGGCTGTAAGCACAACCCCCACCTGTGGACGTTGGGCCCTCATACCACCCTCATGGAGTCTGTTTCTGACTGTTTGAGCAGACACATGCACATTCGTGGCCTGCTGGAGGACATTTTGCAGGGCTCTGGCAGTGCTCCTCCTGTTTTTCCTTGCACAAAGACGGAGGTAGCAGTCCTGCTGCTGGGTTGTTGCCCTCCTACGGCCTCCTCCACGTCTCCTGATGTACTGGCCTGTCTCCTGGTAGCGCCTCCATGCTCTGGACACTACGCTGACAGACACAGCAAACCTTGCCACAGCACGCATTAATGTGCCATCCTGGATGAGCTGCACTACCTGAGCCACTTGTGTGGGTTGTAGACTCCGTCTCATGCTACCACTAGAGTGAAAGCACCGCCAGCATTCAAAAGTGACCAAAACATTACATTTACATTTACATTTAAGTCATTTAGCAGACGCTCTTATCCAGAGCGACTTACAAATTGATGCATACACCTTAAGACATCCAGTGGAACAGCCACTTTACAATAGTGCATCTAAATCTTTTAGGGGGGTGGGGGGTGAGAAGGATTACTTACCCTATCCTAGGTATTCCTTGAAGAGGTGGGGTTTCAGGTGTCTCCGGAAGGTGGTGATTGACTCCGCTGTCCTGGCGCCGTGAGGGAGTTTGTTCCACCATTGGGGGCCAGAGCAGCGAACAGTTTTGACTGGGCTGAGCGGGAACTGTACTTCCTCAGTGGTAGGGAGGCGAGCAGGCCAGAGGTGGATGAACGCAGTGCCCTTGTTTGGGTGTAGGGCCTGATCAGAGCCTGGAGGTACTGAGGTGCCGTTCCCCTCACAGCTCCGTAGGCAAGCACCATGGTCTTGTAGCGGATGCGAGCTTCAACTGGAAGCCAGTGGAGAGAGCGGAGGAGCGGGGTGACGTGAGAGAACTTGGGAAGGTTGAACACCAGACGGGCTGCGGCGTTCTGGATGAGTTGTAGGGGTTTAATGGCACAGGCAGGGAGCCCAGCCAACAGCGAGTTGCAGTAATCAAGACGGGAGATAACAAGTGCCTGGATTAGGACCTGCGCCGCTTCCTGTGTGAGGCAGGGTCGTACTCTGCGGATGTTGTAGAGCATGAACCTACAGGAACGGGACACCGCCTTCATGTTAGTTGAGAACGACAGGGTGTTGTCCAGGATCACGCCAAGGTTCTTAGCGCTCTGGGAGGAGGACACAATGGAGTTGTCAACCGTGATGGCGAGATCATGGAACGGGCAGTCCTTCCCGGGAGGAAGAGGAGCTCCGTCTTGCTGAGGTTCAGCTTGAGGTGGTGATCCGTCATCCACACTGATATGTCTGCCAGACATGCAGAGATGCGATTCACCACCTGGTCATCAGAAGGGGAAAGGAGAAGATTAATTGTGTGTCGTCTGCGTAGCAATGATAGGAGAGACCATGTGAGGTTATGACAGAGCCAAGTGACTTGGTGTATAGCGAGAATAAGAGAGGGCCTAGAACAGAGCCCTGGGGACACCAGTGGTGAGAGCGCGTGGTGAGGAGACAGATTCTCGCCACGCCACCTGGTAGGAGCGACCTGTCAGGTAGGACGCAATCCAAGCGTGGGCTGCGCCGGAGATGCCCAACTCGGAGAGGGTGGAGAGGAGGATCTGATGGTTCACAGTATCGAAGGCAGCCGATAGGTCTAGAAGGATGAGAGCAGAGGAGAGAGAGTTAGCTTTAGCAGTGCGGAGCGCCTCCGTGATACAGAGAAGAGCAGTCTCAGTTGAATGACTAGTCTTGAAACCTGACTGATTTGGATCAAGAAGGTCATTCTGAGAGAGATAGCGGTAGAGCTGGCCAAGGACGGCACGCTCAAGAGTTTTGGAGAGAAAAGAGAGAAGGGATACTGGTCTGTAGTTGTTGACGTCGGAGGGATCGAGTGTAGGTTTTTCAGAAGGGGTGCAACTCTCGCTCTCTTGAAGACGGAAGGGACGTAGCCAGCGGTCAGGGATGAGTTGATGAGCGAGGTGAGGTAAGGGAGAAGGTCTCCGGAAATGGTCTGGAGAAGAGAGGAGGGGATAGGGTCAAGCGGGCAGGTTGTTGGGCGGCCGGCCGTCACAAGACGCGAGATTTCATCTGGAGAGAGAGGGGAGAAAGAGGTCAGAGCATAGGGTAGGGCAGTGTGAGCAGAACCAGCGGTGTCGTTTGACTTAGCAAACGAGGATCGGATGTCGTCGACCTTCTTTTCAAAATGGTTGACGAAGTCATCTGCAGAGAGGGAGGAGGGGGGATTCAGGAGGGAGGAGAAGGTGGCAAAGAGCTTCCTAGGGTTAGAGGCAGATGCTTGGAATTTAGAATGGTAGAAAGTGGCTTTAGCAGCAGAGACAGAGGAGGAAAATGTAGAAAGGAGGGAGTGAAATGATGCCAGGTCCGCAGGAGGCGAGTTTTCCTCCATTTCCGCTCGGCTGCCCGGAGCCCTGTTCATCAGCCAGGAAGCATAGGAACTGAGAAGTGGTCTGTGGTCACCAACTGCAGAACCACTCCTTTCTTGGGGGTGTCTTGCTAATTGCCTATAATTTCCACCTGTTGTCTATTCCATTTGCACAACAGCATGTGCAATTTAGTATCAATCAGTGTTGCTTCCTAAGTGGACAGTTTGATTTCACAGAAGTGTGATTGACTTGGAGTTACATTGTGTTGTTCAAGTGTTCCCTTTATTTTTTTGAGCAGTGTATTTTACCTCTTGGGGATGTCATTCGAAAACATAATGCTTTCACACTTATGTGGATGACACACAGCTGTACATTTCAATGAAACACGGTGAAGCATGTGTTTCAGACATAAGGAAGTGGATGGCTGCAAACTTACTACTTTTAAACTCGGACAAAACAGAGATGCTTGTTCTAGGTCCCAAGAAACAAAGAGATCTTCTGTTGAATCTGACAATTAATCTTAATTGTTGTACAGTCGTCGCAAATAAAACTGCGAAGGACCTCGGCGTTACTCTGGACCCTGATCTCTCTTTTGAAGAACATATCAAGACTGTTTCAAGGACAGCTTTTTTCCATCTACGTAACATTGCAAAAATCAGAAACTTTCTGTCCAAAAATGATGCAGAAAAATTAATCCATGCTTTTGTCACTTCTAGGTTAGACTACTGCAATGTTCTACTTTCCGGCTACCCGGATAAAGCACTAAATAAACTTCAGTTAGTGCTAAATACGGCTGCTAGAATCCTGACGAGAATCCCAAAATTCGATCATATTACTCCAGTGCTAGCCTCCCTACGCTGGCTTCCTGTCAAGGCAAGGGCTGATTTCAAGGTTTTACTGCTCACCTACAAAGCATTAAATGGGCTTGCTCCTACCTATCTCTCTGATTTGGTCCTGCCATACATACCTACACGAACGCTACGGTCACAAGACGCAGGCCTCCTAATTGTCCCTAGAATTTCTAAGCAAACATTTGGAGGTAGGGCTTTCTCCTATAGAGCTCCATTTTTATGGAATGGTCTGCCTACCCATGTGAGAGACGCAAACTCGGTCTCAACCTTTAAGTCTTTACTGAAGACTCATCTCTTCAGTGGGTCATATGATTGAGTGTAGTCTGGCCCAGGAGAGTGAAGGTGAACAGAAAGGCTGTGGAGCAACGAACCGTCCTTGCTGTCTCTGCCTTGCCGGTTCCCCTCTTTCCACTGGGATTCTCTGCCTCTAACCCTATTACAGGGGCTGAGTCACTGGCTTACTAGGGCTCTTTCATACCTTCCCTAGGAGAGGTGCGTCACTTGAGTGGGTTGAGTCACTGACGTGATCTTCCTGTCTGGGTTGGTGCCCCCCTTGGGTTGTGCAGTGGCGGAGATCTTTGTGGGCTATATTCGGCCTTGTCTCAGGATGGTAAGTTGGTGGTTGAAGATATCCCTTTAGTGGTGTTGGGTCTGTGCTTTGGCAAAGTGGATGGGATTATATCCTTCCTGTTTGGCCCTGTCCGGGGGAGTCATCGGATGGGGCCACAGTGTCTCCTGTAACAAGAACTTTTGGCTGTCAGGGAAAATGTATTGAGTAAAAAGTACATACTTTTCTTTAGGAATTTAGTTAGGTACAATTAAAAGTTGTCAAAAATATTAATAGTAAAGTAAAGTACAGGTACCCCAAAGAACGACTAAGTGGTACTTACAGTATTTTTTTACTTTACACCACTGATGCTATTTCAGTATCTAGCCAACCAACAACTGTAATGATGTATTTGAGAGACAACAAGTGCTCATTGTGAAAATGTATTTACATTTTCAATAAACATTGGAGCTGAAAGATTGTTGATTAATGTAAACTATAGAAGCCAACCCAATCTGCTTTGCACATACACTACCGTTCAAAAGTTTGGGGTTACTTAGAAATGTCCTTGTTTTTTAAAGAAAAGCACATGTTTTGTCCATTAAAATAACATCAAATTGATCAGAAATACAGTGTAGACATTATTAATGTTGTAAATGACATTTTGTAGCTGGAAACGGTTGATGGTTTATGGAAAATCTACATAGGCGTACAGAGGCTCATTATCAGTAACCGTCACTTCTGTGTTCCAATGGCACGTTGTATTAGCTAATCCAGGCTAATTGACCATTAGAAAACCCTTTTGCAATTATGTTAGCACAGCTGAAAACTGTTGTCCTGATTAAAGAAGCAATACAACTGGCCTTCTTCAGACTAGTTGAGTATCTGCAGCATCAGTATTTGTGGGTTCGAATTACAGCCTCAAAATGGCCAGAAACAAAGCACTTTTTTCTGAAACTCTTCAGTCTAATCTTGTTAGAAGAAATGAATTTGGCAAGAAACTGAAGATCTCGTACAACGTTGTGTACTACTCCCTTCACATAACAGCACAAACTGGCACTAACCAGAATAGAAAGAGGAGTGGGAGGCCCTGATGCACAACTGAGCAAGAGGACAAGTACATTATAGTATCTAGTTTGAGAAACAGATGCCTCACAAGTCCTCAATTGGCAGCTTCATTAAATAAAACACCAGTCTCAATGTCAACAGTGAAGAGGCGACTCCGGGATGCTGGCCTTCTAGGCAGAGTTCCTCTGTCCAGTGTTTGTGTTCTTTTGCCTATCTTAATCTTTGTTTTTATTGGCCAGTCTGAGATATGGCTTTTTCTTTGCAACTCTGCCTGGAAGGCCAGCATCCCGGAGGCATCGGGTTTCTTTCAAATCCGTGATTGTCTGAGTTCCTGCCACTTACGTCTTACGGACTTACGGAGATTGTAGCTGGTCTGTTTGTACTTGTACATGTTCCCAGTCACCTTCCCCTGGTTAAATACAGTGGTTTTGCTTGAATGCTGACATGTATATGTGGTTTATTTTTGGTTTGGATATGTTCAATGTACTTCCTGATGAACCCAGCGACATATTCAGTGTAGTCATCAATGTTATTCAGATGTGACCCAGAACATTTTTTTTATTTTTTTATTTCACCTTTATTTAACCAGGTAGGCTAGTTGAGAACAAGTTCTCATTTGCAACTGCGACCTGGCCAAGATAAAGCATAGCAGTGTGAACAGACAACACAGAGTTACACATGGAGTAAACAATTAACTAGTCAATAACACAGTAGAAAAAATGGGCAATCTATATACAATGTGTGCAAAAGGCATGAGGAGGTAGGCGAATAATACAATTTTGCAGATTAACACTGGAGTGATAAATGATCAGATGGGCATGTACAGGTAGAGATATTGGTGATATTGGTGTGCAAAAGAGCAGAAAAGTAAATAAATAAAAACAGTATAAAAACAGTATGGGAATGAGGCAGGTGAAGAAGGGTGAGCTATTTACCTATAGACTATGTACAGCTGCAGCGATCGGTTAGCTGCTCGGATAGCTGATGTTTGAAGTTGGTGAGGGAGATAAAAGTCTCCAACTTCAGCGATTTTGCAATTCGTTCCAGTCACAGGCAGCAGAGTACTGGAACGAAAGGCGGCCAAATGAGGTGTTGGCTTTAGGGATGATCAGTGAGATACACCTGCTGGAGCGCGTGCTACGGATGGGTGTTGCCATCGTGACCAGTGAACTGAGATAAGGCGGAGCTTTACCTAGCATGGACTTGTAAATGACCTGGAGCCAGTGGGTCTGGCGACGAATATGTAGTGAGGGCCAGCCGACTAGAGCATACAAGTCGCAGTGGTGGGTGGTATAAGGTGCTTTAGTGACAAAACGGATGGCACTGTGATAGACTGCATCCAGTTTGCTGAGTAGAGTGTTGGAAGCCATTTTGTAGATGACATCGCCCGAAGTCGAGGATCGGTAGGATTTTTACTAGGGTAAGCTTGGCAGCGTGAGTGAAGGAGGCTTTGTTGCGGAATAGAAAGCCGACTCTGGATTTATGCCAGTCTACGTGATCAAAGCAGTCTTGTAGCATGGATTCCGATTTGTCAGACCAACATTGAACAGATCTTATTTGCCGAAGGGTGGGCTGGAGAATGCCTTGCAGCCATCCCGGAAGGGAGAATAACAGTGGTCAAGCATCTTCTCTCCGTGGGTGGCACAAGCGATGTGTTGGTGAAATTTGGGAATAAGTTTCCTCCGATATCCTTTATTAGAGTACCCAGCTACAACAAATGCGGCCTCAGGATGTGTGGTTTCCAGTCCGGTATAAACTCAACAAAAAAGAAACGTCCCTTTTTCAGGACCATGTCTTTGAAAGATAATGAAAGATAATTAGTAAAAATCCAAATAATAATAAGTTTAAACACTGTTTCCCATGCCTGTTCAATGAACCATAAACAATTAATGAACATGCACCTGTGGAACGGTCATTAAGAATCGAACAGCTTACAGACGGTAGGCAATTAAGGTCACAGTTAGGAAAACTTAGAACAATAAAGAGGCCTTTCTACTGACTCTGAAAAACACAAAAAAAGATGCCCAGGGTCCCTGCTCATCTATGTGAAAGTGCCTTAGGCATTCTGCAAGGAGGCATGAGGACTACAGATGTGGCCAGGGCAGTAAATTGCAATGTCCATACTGTGAGACGCCTAAAACAGCGTTACAGGGAGACAGGACGGACAGCTGATTGTCCTCGTAGTGGCAGACCACGTGTATCAACACCTGCACAGGATCGGTACATCCGAACATCACACCTGTCCACAGGATTTCAACAACAACTGCCCGAGTTACACCATTAACGCACAATCCCTTCATCAGTGCTCAGACTGTCTGCAATAAGCTGGACCGGACAGGACTGACAAAAAGAGCTCTTCACTGACGAGTCGCGGTTTTGTCTCAGCAGGGGTGATGTTCGGATTCGCGTTTATTGTCGAAGGAATGAGTATTACACCGAGGCCTGTACTCTGGAGCGGGATTGATTTGGAGGTGGAGGGTCCGTCATGGTCTGGGGCGGTGTGTCACAGAATCATTGGACTGAGCTTGTTGTCATTCAGGCAATCTTAACGCTGTGCGTTGCAGGGAAGACATCCTCCTCCCTCATGTGGTACCCTTCCTGCAGGCTCATCCTGACATGACCCTCCAGCATGACAATGTCACAAGCCATACTGCTCATTCTGTGCGTGATTTCCTGCAAGACAGGAATGTCAGTGTTCTACCATGGCCAGCAAAGAGCCCGGATCACAATCCCATTGTGCACGTCTAGGACATGTTGGATCGGAGGGTGAGGGCTAGGGCCATTCCCCCAGAAATGTCCGGGACCTTGTCCATGAGGAGATGCACTGCAGTACTAAATGCAGCTGGTAGCCACACCAGATACTGACTGTTACTTTTGATTTTGATCCCCCCCCCCCCTTTGTTCAGAGACACATTATTCCATTTCTGTTAGTCACATGTTTGTGAAACTTGTTCCGTTTATGTCTCAGTTGTTGAATATTGTTATGTTCATACAAATATTTACAGATGTTAATTAAGTTTGCTGACAATAAATGCAGTTGACATTGAGAGGACGTTTATTTTTTTTTATTTTTTTTAGTTTAGTTCCTCGAGTGCCACCGTGGTTGTGCCTAGCTCTGTGTTTGTTACAGTGAGGAATTATTCAGAAAGACAGCAAGAGGTTTAAAGTACTATTGGGACGTCTTGCCCTGAGGAGAATTGAGGTTTTCCATCTCAGATTGATGCCCTTGAGAGTAGAGTTAAAATAACTTCTCAGAATCTGAGAAATAACAGATAGAGATTTTTTATTTTATTTATTTTTATTTCACCTTTATTTAACCAGGTAGGCTAGTTGAGAACAAGTTCTCATTTGCAACTGCGACCTGGCCAAGATAAAGCATAGCAGTGTGAACAGACAACACAGAGTTACACATGGAGTAAACAATTAGCAAGTCAATAACACAGTAGAAAAAATGGGCAGTCTATATACAATGTGTGCAAAAAGGCATGAGGAGGTAGGCGAATAATACAATTTTGCAGATTAACACTGGAGTGATAAATGATCAGATGGGCATGTACAGGTAGAGATATTGGTGTGCAAAAGAGCAGAAAAGTAAATAAATAAAAACAGTATAAAAACAGTATGGGAATGAGGTAGGTGAAAAAGGGTGAGCTATTTACCTATAGACTATGTACAGCTGCAGCGATCTTTAGCTGCTCGGATAGCTGATGTTTGAAGTTGGAGAGGGAGATAAAAGTGGGTGTTGATTTAACAAGCTGACCTCCTTGTGCGTATGTAGGTGGGTTTGTGGTGAACCATGACTAAATGGATGCCCCACAGCAAAAATGTAGTTGTTTTTCATTGAATGTGAATCCTGAGACATTACTCATGTCTTTTTGAATGTATGTAGCCTAAGAGAACAAAGTATGATTGGTGTGACTGGTTTACTGTTCTCTCACTCACTCATTCACTCACAACCGGAAGAAGAAAAACACACACACACACACACACACACACACACACACACACACACACACACACACACACACACACACACACACACACACACACACACACACACACACACACACACACACACACACACACACACACACACACACACACACACACACACGTCTTACTGGAATACTGTCATCAGTGCTCTTTGTACTGTTCAAAATAAACTGCTTTCCTACCATGAAACAATCATGAAATGGGATTGTAAATCCCTTTCCAGTGAACTCTTCATCTCCGGCATGCTCTGCCACTGTCTTGTGCCTCCTGATAACAGCCGGTAATTAAGAGATGAGAACGGCTTAGTCTGCACACAAGGCATGGAGAAACTCTGACTCATTCATTACTGTAATCAGTGCACAAGGACACTCACTATATCAATGGTAGAACTAGATACTAATTCGAATGGATGCCGTTTGGGCTTGACAATGCCCCTAGAAATACTTAATGCTCATGTTACAGACACAACCCATAGAGATTAATAAGCAGACGTGATATATGAAATTACATCGTTTTTTTTTTTATTATACGTTTTTTGGTTTAATCAGTTTGAATGGTTAGTTTCCTTTAAAGCTGCTCTTTGTAGCTCTCCTTTGTCAGTGCTTCATTATTCTGTGTCGTGATGCATTATTAGCAAATTGTAATGAATTGAATCTGGGCATACTGTATCTCTGTATCACGCTAACATAATGAACAGTTACAAAGGTTGATGAGAGGTTATGGCTCAAAGAAGTGCAGAGGCCATTTTTCACTGGGCATTCGAAAGTGTCCGACAGCATTCCAGTGAAAAGGTCCCTTTCGTGATTTTTTGAAACACAAAATCTGTCACTGTCACATGTATTCCGAAACCCTAGAAAATACTAATCCATCAAGTGCTTGGCCCTCTTTTTTTTCTCTCTTCTCGCTCTTTTGCGCTCTCTAACCTGCTCTCTCTCTCCCTCTCCCTATCTCACTTTCTCTCCCTCTCTCTGCCCCCCCCCCATCTCTCTCTCTCATTCTCTCTCCACTAAGCAGTGACCTTGGGATAATAAACAGTGTTAGTGATGTATTACAAGAGCAGAGGGTGAATAATTAGTCTGAAGAGCAGTGGCCCCTCAACACAGTGGCGCTGAGCTGTAAATATGGATGGTATGTATAAAACATGGATGCCATCTTTCTGAAGAAAGGTGCGATTTGAATATGGATATTATCAATGTTATTGTGGTTTAACATGGTGATCATGTACATATGTGATATGGTAAAAGTGATACACAATTTAAGCAATCATCGTCATTGGTTCGGTGTGTTTCACGGTAGATGACTGGGATAATTATAAAATGGAGATCTTAGTTTCCTGCAAATGCCTAATTTGGGGGTGGAATGATAAGGACATAATCTGCCTGGCATAAAAATGTAAACGTATCAAACCCACCCAGTCCTACCGTCACAGCTGTGTGTACATGTTGCTTTTGAAATTAATGGAGTAAATTTGGCTGGATATGAAACGTTTCTATTTGAAATGATAAGAATATGAGGTTAAAAGTGCAACCTGTCAGCTTTAATTTGAGGGTATTTTCATTATCGACTGAACCATTTAGAAATTACAGCACTTTTTGTACATAGTCCCCACTTTTATTGTAAATAAGAATATCATTTGTTTCAAAAACTATTCTACATTAATGTGGATGCTACCATGATTATGGATAGTCCTGATTGAATTATGAATAATAATGAGTGAGAAAGTTACAGATGCACAAATATTATACCTGCACCCCAATATGGCGTCCGGAGCTCACAACCTTTCCCTGACCATATGCATATTCATTGAAACAATACATAGGGTTTCCTCCTCCCTATTCGTTGAATACAATGTCCTGTACTTAGGTTTTATAATCTCGGTTTCCCACTGCAATTGTGAGTGTCACAAACTATCTACTCCTTACTTCATCACCAGGTTTTCCATTTAAGGTTCCCTGCTGTGTGGACATTTCCATTTCCTAAATGTAATAAAACAAAAAACTATAGCTAATTGTTCAAAACAATCTGTTTGTATATTGTAGTTCTGCAAAAAATGTAATCAATGACAACTGTATGAAATACATTGTATGATTTATGAGTATCAAATACTTTGTCAAAGACTGTTATAAATGTAACCTACTAAATCGCTTCATTCAACCAGGATGGTAGAGCCTGGCCTCAATTGATGATTCTCAATAGAGACCTCAATTTAAGTCAGAAGACAGTGATTGGTACTGTAGCAACCGAAAACAAACTCACAAAATCAATCAAAGATGTCAAGACAGAATAACTGGAAAGATGGATGTACATTTCAATCAAAACTTGAGACTGGGTGGATTACAGCAAAATCTACAGACGCATTTAGAGAATGTCTTCAATCAGCAGATTGAGATTCCTTGTTGAAACTTTTGTATTCTGAACATGTCTACAAGCTCAAAAGCCAGCCGCATTGAAAGGACATACAGTATGTTCAAGTAAAGCCAATCTATCAAAAATGCAAATGCATCTGCCATATTCAAACACGTTTAAGTCTCTGCTTTAATTAATTGACTATTCCCAGGTTAGAACGCAATCAAAGGCAATCTTATCTTTCATAATGGTTCAGACAGAAGGGGGGATTTAACAATGTCCACCATTATGGCTACAATGATTGCAATTTCAGTTTTTCGCCTGGCAGGTCCCATTTCAATCTTATGAATTCATCAAGCATAGCGAAAAAAATAAAAAAAGATTTAAGTCCAGACGGATAAAAGACACTGAATGTGAAGTCACTACAGTCAAAAGGCCAACAATGAGATAACAACACATATCTAAATTCTCATTCCAAATGTCAGGTTGCAATCTGGGTTGTGACATGAGCTAAATTAGAGGTTTTAACAGCGAGAGTCAGATAAGCTCCATTGCAATAGGACAGCTTAATGGCAACCTGTTGTTCCCTTTTGATGAACTGTGAGAAATCTGTACCCCGCTGCAATAATGTGTGTAATTGAAAACATGGCTCTTGGATGAGTTTTATCTCCAACACTGAAGCACACTGAGCTGTGATAGTGCGAGACTGTGCATATGCTCTGTGATGCTTCTGTAATATTCACAGGTATTATGGTGATCGTTATTAATCATCTTGGCTATAGAGATCAAGATCAAAAAGCCATCTTGTCTACCATGTGGTACCCAGGCAGGTGGAAATAGATCCTTTAAGGCTCATAGATTACAGGCACATTAACAAAGCTTTGGGGAGCAGAATGTTCCTGAGATGAAATTCACCTTACAATTCCTAGCCTGGTCATTGCTAGATGGAGTTTGATAGCTTTAAAGCAACATTTATCTCTCATTCTCAATTCGCAATCCCCAAAAGTTTTTTGGGGTACAAAGGTAACTGGATTTTTTTTTACACATCAAGCTGAAACAATTTTAGGATTCACTAATAAAGGGATAAGAAATATGTTGCATATACAGTCGACGTACATCATTCTACAAGGAAATGTGGGGTTGAAGTTGCCAACAGATAGTGGCGACACGTCATTCAGAGCCCCACCTATTCTGAGCCTCACCTTTTTGTCTATAATAAAACATGTATTTATATTTAAAAAATGGTGTTCCCTGTTTTGCATGTTATTCACACATTCATACATGTCACATACCTTTTAGCAAACAATGTAAAAAATAGATAGAATTTAGCTAAAAAAAAGCTGCACACAAACATGGACTCTTTCTTGAGTAAGACAGCTCCAAAATGTAGGTGTTTCAGCCTAGCTCAGTGCTTTCTGTGGTGGTGGGGCAGCCAGTGGGAAATACAGGGTCTAGGGGTTAGTAATGTTATCTAGTTGCACCGTGATTGGCACATTGTTCTGTGACTCATGGCGGCACTACGTCACCACATAATCTACAGGGACAACTCAAAAATTCAAGCCCCTTGGGTGCTGCCGTAGATTTACATTTACACAAGTGCCCATCCAAGAAAGCTCAAGGTTATTGGCCACAGATAAAATTACATCAAATCACGTTATACCTACCATAGCTTTGATTGGACTGATTATGTTAACCTCATACTTTCAACATCTTAGCTAGCAAGCTAGACAAGCAGCCATCATCATGAATAAAGTCGACGATCTACTGGCAAATCCATTTCAATCCTTGTCATATGAAGATAGATAAAACGGAGCTCATCGGCCAATACAAAACAAGTTGGAAATCACAAATTCAACAATGGGTGGTTTGGAAGGAATCAGTGGCTAACTGTAAGCATTGAAAAGCAATTACCAAGCTGCTATTCATTGAAGAGGGTGTGTGGTCCAATTCTGGGTTTAAGGGTCTCTTTTCCAAGCTTAACCTCTTCAACCTATGGGGGCGCTATGTCATTATTGGATAAAAAAACGTGCCCGTTTTAAGCGCAATATTTTGCCACGAAAAGATGCTCGACGATGCATATAATTGCCAGTGTTGGAAAGAAAACACTCTGACGTTTTCAAAACTGCAAAGATATTATCTGTGAGTACCCCAGAACTGATCTTACAGGCGAAACCAAGATGAAACTTCAAACAGGAAATGAACAGGATTTTTGACGCTGTGTTTTACTAACGTCTCCTTATATGGCTGTGAATATGCTGTGAACGAGCTTATGCGCTCTGCCGTTCATCCAAGACGTCTGCAGCATTGTGGCGTATTTGTAGGCATATCAATGGAAGATTGGCCATAAATAAGAGACGACATTTGCCAGGGGGCCGTCCGGTGTCCTTTGTCTAAATTGGTGCGTAATTCCCAGTAACACTCATTTTGCCATGGGATACAGACAGAGAAGCACAGTTCCAGGAACGATACCACATTGAAGAGATATGTAGAAAAACACCTTGAGGATTGATTCTAAACAACGTCGATATTATGGAGTTATTATGGAAAAAGTTCTGCGTTTTTTAAACTGAATTGTTTTGTTTTTTTGGTAGCCAAACATGACGCAGAAAACGGACCGATTTCTCCTGCACAAATAATCTTTCAGGAAAACTGAACATTTGCTATCGAACTGAGAGTCTCCTCATTGAAAACATCCGAAGTTCTTCAAAGGTAAATGATTTATTGAATGTTTTTGCTGGTTTTTGTGAAAATGTTGCCTGGTGATGCTAACGCTAAATGCAAATGCTAACGCTAAATGCTAAAGGCTAGCTTTGCTATGGTAGAGAAGCATATTTTTGAAAATCTGAGATGACAGTGTTGTTAACAAAAGGCTAAGCATGAGAGCTAGCATATTGATTTCATTTCATTTGTGATTTTCATGAATAGTTAACGTTGCGTTATGGTAATGGGCTTGAGGCTGTAGTCATGATCCCGGATCCGGGTTGGCTCGACGCAAGACGTTAAAAGAATAAACACTCATACGCAACACCATGGGCCAGAAACGGTTGAATATGTTTATTTATTTTAAATTAGGGGGTAGATCAACTTTAATACTGCAGATAGATTGTAGCTTCCATCAATGTAATTGTCTGCATCTCCTCCAATCCTCCCATGTATAATATATATATACACACTGTATACAGTCGGTGGTGGAAAAAGTACCCAATCGTCATTCTTGAGTAAAAGTAATGTAACGGCTCTCGTTGGTAGAAGGAAGAGTGGACCAAAGCGCAGTGTGGAAAGTGTTCATGATAATTTATTCAAAAACACTTAAACAAAAAATAACAAACGAAAGCGCACAGTTCTGTTAGGTACAGACTAAACAAAAAACAAGATCCCACAAAACCCAAAAGGAAAATGACAACTTATATGTGATCCCCAATCAGAGACAATGATAGACAGCTGCCTCTGATTGGGAAACACACACACACACACACACACACACACACACACACACACACACACACACACACACACACACACACACACACACACACACACACGGCCAATAACAAAGAAATAGAAATCATAGACTTTCCCACCCGAGTCACACCCTGACCTAACCAAACATAGATCTCTAAGGAACTCTAAGGTCAGGGCGTGACAAGCAAGTTACCTTAAAAGAAAATGACCCAAGTAAAAGTCACCCAGTAAAATAGTACCTGAGTAAAAGTCTAAAAGACTTTGCTTTTAAATGTACTTAAGTAACAATAGTAAATATAATCACTGAAATAATATACATTAGTATCAAAAGTAAAAGTATCGTTTCAAATAATAATTTCAAAATCCTTATATTAAGTAAATCAGACGCCACCATTTTCATGTTTTTTTTATTTACTTACGGATAGCCAGGGGCACACTCCAACACTGAAACATCATTTACTTACGGATAGCCAGGGGCACACTCCAGCACTGAAACATAATTTACAAACAAAGCATTTGTGTTTAGTGAGTCTGCTAGATCAGAGGCAGTAAGTATGACAAGGAATGTTCTCTTGATAAGTGCGTGAATTGGACCATTTCCTGTCCTGCTGAGCATTCAAGATGTAACGAGTAGTTTTGGGTGTCAGGGAAAATTAAAAGAGTAAAAGGTAAACCATTTTCTTTAGGAATGTAGTAAAGTAAAAGTAAAAGTTGTCAAAAATATAAATAGTAAAGTACAGATACCCGAAAAAATGACTTAAATACTACTTTAAAGTATGCTTCCTTAAGTACATTACACTACTGTAAACAGTACCAGTCAAAAGTTTGGACACACCTACTCACTCCAGGGTTTTTCTTTATTTGTACTATTTTCTACATTGTAGAATAATAGTGAAGATATTGAAACTATGAAATAACATATGTAGTAATAAAAAATTGTGAAACAAATTCAAATATATTTGAGATGAGATTCTTCAAAGTAGCTGCGCTTTGACTTGACGGCAGTCTTGCACACTTGGTATTCTCTCAAACCAGCTTCACGAGGTAGTCACCTGGAATGCATTTCAATTAAAGGGTGTGCCATGTTCAAAGTTAATTTGTGGAATTTCTATCCTTCTTAATGCGTTTAAGCCAATCAGTTGTGTTGTGACAAGGTAAGGGTGGGATACAGAAGATAGCCCTATTTGGTAAAAAACCAACTCCATATTTTGGCAAGAACAGCTCAAATAGGCAAAGAGAAATGACAGACCATCATTACTTTAAGACATGAAGGTCAGTCAATACGGAACATTTCTAGAACGCTGAAAGTTTCTTCAAGTGCAGTCACATAACCCATCAAGCGCTATGATGAAACTGGCTCTCATGAGGAAAGCAACAGGAAATTAAGACCCGGAGTTACCTTTGCTGCAGACGATAAGTTCATTAGAGTTACTAGCTTCAGAATTTGCAGCCCAAATAAATGCTTCACAGAGTTCAAGTAACATCTCAACAGCAACTGTTCAGAGGAGACCGTGAGAATCAGGCCTTCATGGTCGAATTGCTACAAAGAAACCACCACTAAAGGACGGAAATACTAATATGAAGCTTGCTTTGGCCAAGAAACACGAGCAATGGACATTAGACTGGTGGAAATCTGTCCTTTGGTCTGATGAGTCCAAATTTGAGATTTTTGGTTCCAACCGCTATGTCTTTGTGAGACACAGGGTAGGTGAATGGATAATCTCTGCATATGTGGTCCCCACCATGAAGCATGGAGGAGGTGGTGAGATGGTGCTTTGCTGGTGACACTGTCAGTGATTTATTTACCATTCAAGGCATACTTAACCAGCATGTTAATCACATCATTCTGCAGCAAGACGCCATTCCATCTTCTTTGCGCTTAGTGGGACTATCATTTGTTTTTCAACAGGACAATGACCCAACACACCTCCAGGCTGTGTAAGGGCTATTTGAACAAGAAGGAGAGTGATGCCCAGGCCTTCACAATCAACCGACCTCAACCAAATTGAGATGGTTTGGAATGAGTTGGTCCACAGAGTGAAGGATAAGCAGCCAACAAGTGCTCAGCATATGTGGGAACTCCTTCAAGACTATTAGAAAAGCATTCCAGGTGAAGCTCATTGAGAGAATGCCAAGTGTGTGCAAAGCTGTCATCAAGGCAAAGGGTAGACACTTTGAAGAATCTAAAATATATTTTTGATTTGTTTAACACTTTTTTTGGTTACATCATTCCATATGTGTTATTTCATAGTTCTGATGTTTTCACTATTATTCTACAATGTAGAATATGGTAACAATAAAGAAAAACCCTTGAATGAGTAGGTGTGTCCAAACTTTTGACTGATACTGTAAATATCTTCTTCTTTTTTTATGTGGGTATTGAAAACTCCAGGGATTTCTATTTCAGCTCATGAAACATTTAACATGTGTTTTTTTTAATATGTTAAGATTTTTAATACATTCTTTTTTTTCTATTTAAAGTTGTATTGTTTTCTTGTTTTTCAATCAACCAACAAAGCACATTCCACATTCACAGATGTGACAGGCTTAAAAAAAAGTTAAAAAAGCAAAGAATATAATAATACATTTGAAAAAAATATACAATTAAAATGAAAGATTAAGAAAAATAATAAGTGTTTTATTTTAATGTATCTATTTATTTTCCTTTCTACCACTCTAAATTCCAAGCATCTGCCTCTAACCCTAGGAAGCTCTTTGCCACCTTCTCCTCCCTCCTGAATCCTCCTCCCCCTCCCCCCCCTCCTCCCTCTCTGCAGATGACTTCGTCAACCATTTTGAAAAGAAGGTCGACGACATCCGATCCTCGTTTGCTAAGTCAAACGACACTGCTGGTTCTGCTCACACTGCCCTACCCTGTGCTCTGACCTCTTTCTCCCCTCTCTCTCCAGATGAAATCTCGCGTCTTGAGACGGCCGGCCGCCCAACAACCTGCCCGCTTGACCCTATCCCCTCCTCTCTTCTCCAGACCATTTCCGGAGACCTTCTCCCTTACCTCACCTCGCTCATCAACTCATCCCTGACCGCTGGCTACGTCCCTTCCGTCTTCAAGAGTGCGAGAGTTGCACCCCTTTTGAAAAAACCTACACTCGATCCCTCCGATGTCAACAACTACAGACCAGTATCCCTTCTTTCTTTTCTCTCCAAAACTCTTGAACGTGCCGTCCTTGGCCAGCTCTACCGCTATCTCTCTCAGAATGACCTTCTTGATCCAAATCAGTCAGGTTTCAAGACTAGTCATTCAACTGAGACTGCTCTTCTCTGCATCACGAAGGCGCTCCGCACTGCTAAAGCTAACTCTCTCTCCTCTGCTCTCATCCTTCTAGACCTATCGGCTGCCTTCGATACTGTGAACCATCAGATCCTCCTCTCCACCCTCTCCGAGTTGGGCATCTCCGGCGCGGCCCTCGCTTGGATTGCGTCCTACCTGACAGGTCGCTCCTACCAGGTGGCGTGGCGAGAATCTGTCTCCTCACCACGCGCTCTCACCACTGGTGTCCCCCAGGGCTCTGTTCTAGGCCCTCTCCTATTCTCGCTATACACCAAGTCACTTGGCTCTGTCATAACCTCACATGGTCTCTCTTATCATTGCTATGCAGACGACACACAATTAATCTTCTCCTTTCCCCCTTCTGATGACCAGGTGGCGAATCGCATCTCTGCATGTCTGGCAGACATATCAGTGTGGATGACGGATCACCACCTCAAGCTGAACCTCGGCAAGACGGAGCTGCTCTTCCTCCCGGGGAAGGACTGCCCATTCCATGATCTCGCCATCACGGTTGACAACTCCATTGTGTCCTCCTCCCAGAGCGCTAAGAACCTTGGCGTGACCCTGGACAACACCCTTTCGTTCTCAACTAACATCAAGGCGGTGGCCCGTTCCTGTAGGTTCATGCTCTACAACATCCGCAGAGTACGACCCTGCCTCACACAGGAAGCGGCGCAGGTCCTAATCCAGGCACTTGTCATCTCCCGTCTGGATTACTGCAACTCGCTGGTGGCTGGGCTCCCTGCCTGTGCCATTAAACCCCTACAACTCATCCAGAACGCCGCAGCCCGTCTGGTGTTCAACCTTCCCAAGTTCTCTCACGTCACCCCGCTCCTCCGCTCTCTCCACTGGCTTCCAGTTGAAGCTCGCATCCGCTACAAGACCATGGTGCTTGCCTACGGAGCTGTGAGGGGAACGGCACCTCAGTACCTCCAGGCTCTGATCAGGCCCTACACCCAAACAAGGGCACTGCGTTCATCCACCTCTGGCCTGCTCGCCTCCCTACCACTGAGGAAGTACAGTTCCCGCTCAGCCCAGTCAAAACTGTTCGCTGCTCTGGCCCCCCAATGGTGGAACAAACTCCCTCACGACGCCAGGACAGCGGAGTCAATCACCACCTTCCGGAGACACCTGAAACCCCACCTCTTTAAGGAATACCTAGGATAGGATAAGTAATCCTTCTCACCCCCCCCCCCCTAAAAGATTTAGATGCACTATTGTAAAGTGGCTGTTCCACTGGATGTCATAAGGTGAATGCTCCAATTTGTAAGTCGCTAAGAGCGTCTGCTAAATGACTTAAATGTAAATGTAAATGTAAATTTTCCATATATATATATATATAGTCAACCACCAATTGTGCAAGTTCTCCCACTTAAAAATATGAGAGAGGCCTGTAATTTTCATCATAGGTACACTTCAGCTATGAAAGACAAAATGAGAAAAAAAATCCAGAAAATCACATTGTAGGACTTTTAATGAATTTATTTGCAAATTATGGTGGAAAATAAGTATTTGGTCAATAACAAAAGTTTATCTCAATACTTTGTTATATACCCTTTGTTGGCAATGACAGAGGTCAAACATTTTCTGTAAGTCTTCACAAGGTTTTCACACACTGTTGCTGGTATTTTGGCCCATTCCTCCATGCAGATCTCCTCTAGAGCAGTGATGTTTTGGGGCTGTTGCTGGGCAACATGGACTTTCAACTCCCTCCAAAGATTTTCGATGGAGTTGAGATCTGGAGACTGGCTAGGCCACTCCAGGACCTTGAAATGCTTCTTACAAAGCCACTCCTTCGTTGCCCGGGCGGTGTGTTTGGGATCATTGTAATGCTGAAAGACCCAGCCATGTTTCATCTTCAATGCCCTTGCTGATGGTAGGCTTTGTTACTTTGGTCCCAGCTCTCTGCAGGTCATTCACTAGGTCCCCCCGTGTGGTTCTGGGATTTTTGCTCACCGTTCTTGTGATCATTTTGACCCCATGGGGTGAGATCCACTTTCAGAGGTACATCTTTTACAGTTAGGAGACATATCTGTTTTCATTCTATGGAGTCTCAAAGGAGTATAATAAAAATGTGTACAAAAATTTGTAGTTAGATTCTTTCATTTTTACATTAGTAGAGGTGCAGTATACCCTGTTGCAAACCTCCGCCCATAACTCATCACTGATAGTCAGACCAAGGTCCTTTTCCCAAATTATTTTCAAAGGAGTAAAGGAGGAGCCTCCTTTCTCAGAAAGGAGTCTATAGATGTCAGATATTTTGCCTTTAATGGATTGTGCTGTGACAAGAAGGGTTTCAACTTCATTCAACTGAGTTCTAAAGCTCCTCTTGGAGGTAAATGAGGAAATTACATGTCTAATTTGAAGATATTTAAAAAAAAAATGGGATCTTGGCACATCGAATTCACTGCAGAGCTCTTGAAAGGATTTCAGTGTAGTGGTTTTCTGATGAAATAGGTCTGAAAAGGTCCTGATTCCTAGAGTATGCCAAAGATTAAAGTTGGCATTCCTCAGGGCTTTTGGCAAGTCTGGGTTGCCTACTATAGGCGAGTGAGAACATATTTGGGAGGAAATGTCCAGGTATTTCTTACAATCCCTCCACGCTAGTAGGGTGCTGTAAATCACAAAGGTTTTGGCTATGTTGCCCACTTCACTAAAGTTATTAATGAATATAATTGAGCTTAAGGGCAATGAACCACAGGATTGGGCTTCTATCTGAATCCACGTTGACTCTTGTCTGTTTGTGATCCATGTTAGCATGTTGCGGATTTGGGCAGACCAGTAGTACAATTGCAGGGAGAGAAGGGCAAGACCACCCTTAGATTCAGGTTTTGATAGAGTGGAAAACTTGATCCTAGGTTTTTTTTATTGCCCCATATAAATTTGGTGATGCTTTGGTTAGTTGTTTTGAAAAGGGAAACTGGGAGATAGCATGGGAGCATCTGAAATAAGTAGTTCAGTCTAGGGAGGACGTTCATACGGATGACATTAATTCTTCCTACTAAGCTAATTGGGAGGGAGATCCAGGTTTGGAGATCGTTCTTGATTCGATCCAGGAGTGGAAGATAATTTTCCTTGAAAAGGCTATTCAGATCTGGTGTTATGAAGATCCCGAGGTATTGAAACCCCTGTGTTTTCCATTGGAAAGGACATAGTGTCTTCATAGAGCTGGTGAGTGTAATATTGAGAGGGCAGACAGTGGATTTGTTAAAATTGATCTTATAACCTGAAAACTTGCCATACTGAGCAATTGTGTCTAAAATGAGAGGGAGGGATTTCTCAGGTTTGGATATGTAGAGCAAGACATCATCCGCGTAAAGCGAAATATTGTGCTGCAGGCCGCCTGCAGAAACACCCATAATACTTGGATTGCTCCTTATCAGCTCTGCCAGAGGCTCCGCCCCCAACAAGTAGAGCAGGGGGGACAGCGAGCACCCTTGTCTTGTGCCCCGTTCCAGAGGGAATCAGGGGATCTACATGTTGGAGAGTGTGAGTGGGAAGCAGACGTCATACTTACCAAGCACCCTACTTTCGTTTTTGCCTGTCTTATGTAACCATACCAAGCCTAACATATCATGCTAATTTTATTGTTTCAGATTTATGTTTACTTTGTTACGTCTAGTCTATGAGACCAGGCTGAACCTACTGACATGGACAGAAGAATGTAGTCAAGGTCTTGGGATGGAGCTGGGCATCAATAAAACATGAGGTGGAGGAACCTTGAGTCTTTAAAAAACCCTGTTATTTATAAATGTAGTCCACTTCGACATACTCTGAGATGTAATCTTGGGTGTACAAAAGCCCATGATCTATGCCATTAGACTTATCTGATCCCACAGGGCTTAAGTCAGTGAGGTGGGAGAAGGGGGGAGGCACTTGCAGTGTAGTTAATTAATGGCCCAGCTGCGTGGGTACTACAAACGCTACCTATACCCTCAGCCAAGTCAGCGCTACTTCACAAAGTTATCTACCATCTTGATAAAGAGGGGTGAAGTGATATTGAAAATGTTTGCAAGAAATCACTTTAATATACAATTGCCAGGTCTCAAGGTGGAAAATGCATATGTATTGGGAATACTAAATCCCATTTGTAAAGTCAGTCAGAGAGAGAGGGAGGTCTGGTCTGGCAACATTTGAAAGGAGATGAAAGTAGCTAGGGAAAAAAATATATTTAAGTATCAAAAGTAAAAGTATAAATAATTTCAAATTGCTTATATTATGCAAACCAGAAGGGAACAATTTTCTAGTTTTTCCCCATTTATTTATGGATAGCCAGGGGCACCCTCTAACACACAGACAATTTATAAACAAAGCATGTGTGTTTAGTGAGTCTGCCAGATCAGAGGTAGTAAGGATGACCAGGGATTTTCTATTGATAAGTGTGGGAATTTGACTATTTTCCTGTCCTGTTAAGCGTTCAAAATGTAACAAGTACTTTTGGGGGTCAGGTACAATGTATGGAGTAAAAAGTAAATTGTTTTCTTTAAGCAGAAGTATAAATATAAATAGTAAAGTACAGATACCCCCCCCAAAAAATACTTACTATAAGTATACAGAACAACAATATAAATGCATCATGTAAAGTGTTGGTCCCATGTTTCATGAGCTGAAATTAAAGATCCCAGAAATGTTCCATACTCACAAAAAGCTTATTTCTCTCATATTATGTGCAGAAATTTGTTTACATCACTGTCAGAGAGCATTTATCCTTTGCCAAGATAATCCATCCACCTGACAGGTGTGGCATATCAAAAAGCTGATCTAACAGCATGATCATTACACAGATGCACTTTGTGCTGGGGACAATAAACAGACACTCTAAAAAGTTAATTTTTTTCACACAACACAATGCCACAGATGTCTCAAGTTTTGAGGGAGTGTGCAATTGTCTGACAGGAATGTCCACAAGAGCTATTGCCAGAGAATTGAATGTTAAAAATCTTTACAGGATCGGGGCGGTTGAGCTAACGTAGGCTAATGTGATTAGCATAAGGTTGTAATTAACAAGAACATTTGTCACGTTCTGACCTTTATTTCCTGTGTTTTGTATTTAGTTAGTATGGTCAGGGCGTGAGTTGGGTGGGCAGTCTATGTTTGTTTTTCTATGATTTGGGTATTTCTATGTTTCGGCCTAGTATGGTTCTCAATCAGAGGCAGGTGTCATTAGTTGTCTCTGATTGAGAATCATACTTAGGTAGCCTGGGTTTCACTGTGTGTTTGTGGGTGATTGTTCCTGTCTCTGTCTTTGCACCAGATAGGACTGTTTTGAGTTTTCACATTTCTTGTTTTTTGTAGTCAGTTGTTCATGTGTACCTTAACGCATTAAAAAGAACCATGGACAATTACCACGCCGCGTATTGGTCCTCTGATCCGTTTCGCCTCTCCTCTTCGGAAGAAGAGGAGGAAATTCATTACAACATTTAAAAAGGACATAGACATAACTGATATGGGCAGAAAGCTTAAAGTATTATTAATGTAACTGCACTGTCCAATTTACAGTAGCTATTACAGTGAAATAATACCATGCTATTGTTTTTTTAAATGTTTTTTTTTATAGTTTTTTTTATTTCACCTTTATTTAACCAGGTAGGCCAGTTGAGAACAAGTTCTCATTTACAATTGCGACCTGGCCAAGATAAAGCAAAGCAGTTCAACACATACAACGACACAGAGTTACACATGGAGTAAAACAAACATACAGTCAATAATACAGTATAAACAAGTCTATATACGATGTGAGCAAATGAGGTGAGATAAGGGAGGTAAAGGCAAAAAAAGGCCATGGTGGCAAAGTAAATACAATATAGCAAGTAAAACACTGGAATGGTAGATTTGCAATGGAAGAATGTGCAAAGTAGAAATAAAAATAATGGGGTGCAAAGGAGCAAAATAAATAAATAAATAAAATACAGTAGGGAAAGAGGTAGTTGTTTGGGCTAAATTATAGGTGGGCTATGTACAGGTGCAGTAATCTGTGAGCTGCTCTGACAATTGGTGCTTAAAGCTAGTGAGGGAGATAAGTGTTTCCAGTTTCAGAGATTTTTGTAGTTCGTTCCAGTCATTGGCAGCAGAGAACTGGAAGGAGAGGCGGCCAAAGAAAGAATTGGTTTTGGGGGTGACGAGAGAGATATATACTTGCTGGAGCGTGTGTTACAGGTGGGAGATGCTATGGTGACCAGCGAGCTAAGCTAAGGGACTTTACCTAGCAGGGTCTTGTAGATAACATGGAGCCAGTGGGTTTGGCGACGAGTATGAAGCGAGGGCCTGCCAACGAGCGCGTACAGGTCGCAATGGTGGGTAGTATATGGGGCTTTGGTGACAAAACGGATTGCACTGTGATAGACTGCATCCAATTTGTTGAGTAGGGTATTGGAGGCGATTTTGTAAATGACATCGCCAAAGTCGAGGATTGGTAGGATGTTCAGTTTTACAAGGGTATGTTTGGCAGCATGAGTGAAGGATGCTTTGTTGCGAAATAGGAAGCCAATTCTAGATTTAACTTTGGATTGGAGATGTTTGATATGGGTCTGGAAGGAGAGTTTACAGTCGAACCAGACACCTAAGTATTTGTAGTTGTCCACGTATTCTAAGTCAGAACCGTCCAGAGTAGTGATGTTGCACAGGCGGGCAAGTGCAGGTAGCGATCGGTTGAAGAGCATGCATTTAGTTTTACTTGTATTGAAGAGCAATTGGAGGCCACGGAAGGAGAGTTGTATGGCATTGAAGCTTGCCTGGAGGGTTGTTAACACAGTGTCTAAAGAAGGGCCAGAAGTATACAGAATGGTGTCGTCTGCGTAGAGGTGGATCAGAGACTCACCAGCAGCAAGAGCGACCTCATTGATGTATACAGAGAAGAGAGTCGGTCCAAGAATTGAACCCTGTGGCATCCCCATAGAGATTGCCAGAGGTCCAGACAGCAGACCCTCCGATTTGACACACTGAACTCTATCAGAGAAGTAGTTGGTGAACCAGGCGAGGCAATCATTTGAGAAACCAAGGCTGTCGAGTCTGCCGATGAGGATGTGGTGCCTGACAGAGTCGAAAGCCTTGGCCAGATCAATGAATACGGCTGCACAGTAATGTTTCTTATCGATGGCGGTTAAGATATCGTTTAGGACCTTGAGCGTGGCTGAGGTGCACTCATGACCAGCTCTGAAACCAGGAATACTAACCTGGAAAAACCTGGAATAGTACATTATGGCCTTTCTCTTGTATTTCAAAGATGATGAAAAAATAAAAAAATAAATTCATGTTTTTTCTTTGTAACATCTTTTACCAGATCTAATGTGTTATATTCTCCTACATTAATTTCACATTTCCACAATCTTCAATATGTTTCCTTTCAAATGGCATTACGACTATTAATTTCCTTGCTTCAGGTCCTGAGAAACAGGCAGTTAGATTTGGGTCCGATGCTAAAGAGGTTAATTTCTCTACTATAAGTCATTTTAGAGAAGCTGGCAGTACATCCAACCGGCCTCACAACTGCAGACCACATGTAACCATGACAACCCAGGACCTCCACATCCGGGCATCTTCACCTGCGGGATTGTCTGAGACCAGCCACCCGGACAGCTGATTAAACTGTTGGTAGGCACAATTGAAACTGTCATAAAATGTCTCAGGGATGCTCATTTGCGTGCTCGTTGTCCTCACCAGGGTCTTCAACTGACTGCAGTTTGGCTTCGTAGCCGACAACAGTGGGCAAATGCTCACCTTCGATGGCCACTGGCACACTGGAGAAGTGTGCATTTCATGGATGAATCTCGGTTTCAACTGTAATGGCCAGGCATAAGATATCATGACAAGATCCTGAGGCCCGTTTTCGTTCCACTCATCCTCCGTTATCACTTCATCTTTCAGCATCATAATGCCCAGTCCCATGTCGCAAGGATCTGTACACAATTCCTGGAAGCTGAAAATGTCTTAGTTCTTCCATGGTCTGCATACTCACCAGACATGTCACGCATTGAGCATGTTCGGGATACTCTGGATTGATGTGTACGGCAGCGTGTTCCAGTTCTTGCCAATATCCAGCAACTTTGCACAGCCATTGAGGAGAAGTGGGACAACATTCCACAGGCCACAATCAACAGCCTGATCAACTCTATGCAAAGGTAATGTGTCGTGTTGCATGAGGCACATGGTGATCACACCAGATACTGACTGGTTTTCTGTTTCAACAGATGCATATCTCTATTCCCAGTCATGTGTAATCCATAAATTAGGGCTTAATGATTTTATATCAATTGACTGATTTCCTTATATGAACTGTAACTCAGTAAAACCTTTGAAATTGCTGCATATGTTGCGTTCATATTTTTTATTCAGTGAAGTGTAGTACTTTAAAGTATTTTTACCTCGTACTTTACACCACTGAATATGTCTATATAACACACCGTCCTTGCTAGAATCTTAAAATCAGAAACAGAACTGGAGTTTTTGGAACGGTTTTACCCTGCCTGCTTTGCTCCTTCTCTGATAGCAGCCGGGTCTCATAGGCTAGACATAACATAGTAAACGAAAATCCAGGTAGTTCAAATTAGTTTGAAATGTTGTTTGATGACATAAGACAGTTGAAATTGTGCACTCTATTTATCAAAAAGTGGAAATGCTGCCTCCCTATCTCTAAGAAGTTAACACAAAAATTAAAGTGGGGTGGTTGGTCGAGATAGATGGGTAGGTGTATAGAACTGATAACTGTGAATGTGTAGCAACCGAAAGGTTGCGAGTTCGAATGTCATCATGAACAACTTTAGCATTTTAGCTAATTAGCAACTTAACTACTTTTTAAGTACTTTACAACTACTAAACATGTCAGCTAACCCTTCCTCCAACCTTAACCTTTTTAGCTAAACCTTCCCCTAAATGTAACCTTAACCCTAACTTCTGGCCTAGCTAATATTAGCCAGCTAGTTAACTTCTTTGGGGTAGGGGGCAGTATTGGATAGCTTAGATGAAAAACGTGCCCAAATGAAGCTGCCTGCCACTCAGCAGTAAAAGCTAGAATATGCATATAATTCGTACATTTGGATAGAAAACACCCTGAAGTTTCCAAAACTGTTTGAATGATGTCTGCGAGAATAAAATAAGGGAAAAACCTGAGAAAAAATCCAACCAGGAAGTGGGAAATCTGAGGTTTGTTAGTTTTTTCAACTCAGCCCCCATTGAAGATACAGGGGTATATTAGCTGTGTTTCACTTCCCATGGTTTCCACTAGATGTCAACAGTATTTAGAACCTGTTTTGAGGATTCTACTAATAAGGGGCTAATAAGAGCTCTTTGAGTGAGTGGTCTGGCAGAGTGCCACAGCCTCGTTCTGGCGCGCTCACGTGAAAGGTAGCTACGTTCCACTTCATTTGTACAGACAGAGGAATTGTCCGGTTGGAACATTAATGAAGTTTTATGTTAAAAATATCCTAAAGATTGATTCCATACTCAGTTTGCATGTTTATACGGGCTGTAATGGAACTTTTTGAACTTTCGTCCGATGCGACCTGAATGCGCTTTTGGATTTGTTTACCAAACGCCCTAACAAAAGAAGATATTTGGACATAACTGATGGACATTATCGAACAAATCAAACATTTATGGTGGAACTGGGATTCCTGGGAGTGCATTCTGATGAAGATCATCAAAGGTAAGTGAATATTTAAAATGCTATTTCTGAGTAATGTTGACTACACAATATGGCGGGTATCTTTTTGGCTGCTTTGTTGTCTAAAGGCTGTACTCAAATTATTGCATGGTTTACTGTCTCCGTAAAGTTTTTTTTAAAATCTGGCACAGCGGTTGCATTAATGAGAAGTGTATCTAAAGTTCCATGTATAATAGTCGTATCTTTATCAATGTTTATTATGAGTATTTCTGTAAATTGATGTGGCTCTCTGCAATATCAATGATTTTTTTATATAAATATGAACTTTATCAAACAAAACATATATGTATTGTCTAACATGTGAGTGAGTGTCATCTGATGAAGATCATCAAAGGTTAGTGATGAATTTTATCTCTATTTCTGCTTTTGGTGACTCTTCTCTTTGGCTGGAAAAAATGGCTGTGATTTTCTGTGGCTTGGTGTTGACCTGACAATTGTTTGTGGTGCTTTTGCTGTAAATCCTTTTTGAAATCAGACACTGTGGCTGGATTAACGAGAATTTTATCTTTAAAATGGTGTAAAATACTTGTATGCTTGAGGAATTGTTATTATGAGATTTTTGTTGTTTTGAATTTGGCGCCCTGCACTTTCACTATCTGTTGCGGGACAGGTTTCACTGGCTGTCCTAGACAGGTTAACGTTAGACAACTAGCTAGAATTCCTAACATATACAGTTGAAGTCAGAAGTTTATATACACTTAGGTTGGAGTCATTAAAACTTGTTTTTCAACCACTCCACAAATTCCTTGTTAAACTTCTTAGGGATCAAATCCCTTTAGCGGGATCGATTTGACAACATCCGGTGAAATGGCAGCGCGCCAAATTAAATTACTATAAATATTTAACTTTCATGAATTCACAAGTGTAATAGATAAAAATAAAGCTTAATAAGCTGTCTGTACTGTATTGACGTATCCTGAAAATGACATCTGCTGCTTTAGATTGAACAGTCATATCTCAGTTATTGTTTTCTACAAAAGAAAAGCTATTTTCTTTACTTTCAGAGAGCGAGCTGATCAAGGGGTCGGAAATGTAGATATTTCCAGATGTTCAATCTCCGTGGAACAGGCTGTGTAGGAAGCTTTATTGCTGGAAAAAGTGTCCATAACCAGAGATAATTAAACTGTTCTATTTTCTTTTTCTCTCATAATCTCTGTGTCTTGTTGTACATGGAACCTGTCTCACATATGCATTACTTTTAATTTTCTGATTTTACACCATATAAACACAGCCATTTTCACTGGACTATCTGTTGCTGCCAAGTCATGATTTCCCTGGGGGTTAGCCTTGCAATAACCAAGTGGTGAGACACATAGCTCTCTATATTTAAATGTTTCAGGTACACTACGATAGGTGTCTGCTTCACATACAGTATATTCTATTATCTCTATTGTTTGTCCTCATGTGTCTGTTTTTCAGCATAAAGTACTCTATAGCCACTTTAGTGTGGACACCACGTGAGACCACACACACACACAATATAACAGTCTCTCTTTTTCACTTCATCCCTCTCCCCCTTCTCCATAAATCCTCTAGGTTATACCAGCTATTTTGGTGAAGCCCTCCTGCATCTGAACTGGCTGACACAGAGGGCACATCATGATCATAGGTGAGTGGTCACTTGGTCGGGTCATCTTGAAGTACTATTAAAGAGATGCTTTACATTGAAATACAGAGGTGTAGTAGTCCCCGAGTTAATGATCCAAGGTCAGTTTTGCATTTCACCTCCTGATGATTTTGATGACTGACCGTGTTAGAATAAAAAATAAACATGGCTTAATCATGCTCTCTCTCTATCCATCTGTCTCTCATCTGCAGGTATGTTTGACGTGAGAGAGGAAGCTAGTCCCCTCATCACCACCTCACCCGCTCTTAAGATAACCATCAGGCCAACTGGGCGCCCAAGGCTGGTTAGCGTGACACCTGTCGACAACATCCGGTGAAATTGGAGGGCGCGCAATTCAAATAAATAATCGTAATATTAAACATTTATAAACATACAAGTATCTTATATCGTTTAAAAGCTTAAACTCTTGTTAATCGAACTGCATTACCCGATTTACAATAGCCTTTACAGCCAAAGCATACCATGCCATTGTTTGAGGGCGGCGCTACACATCAACATATTTTTCAACCAGCACAGGCTTCATAAAATCATAAATAGCGATTAAATAAATCACTTACTTTTGAAAATCTTCCTCTGTTTGCTATCCCAAGGGTCCCAGCTACAACACAAATGGTTGTTTTGTTAGATAAAATCCTTCTTTATATCTCAAAAAGCCTGATTAATTGGTGCCATCGATTTCAGTAATCCACTCGTTCAACATGCAGACAAAGGAGTCCAAAAAGCTACCGCTAAACTTTGTTCAAACAAGTCAAACTATGTTTCTATTCAATCCTCAGGTACCCTGAAATGTAAATAAACTATAATATTTCATACGGAAAGAAGTATGTTCTATAGAAAAGTAAAATTAGCAGGCTCGCCGACAGACAATTTTTCATCTGGGACTCTTCAAAAACTCAAAATTCTTGCTCGTTTTTGAAGTAACAAACCTGAAACAATGAACAAAGACTGTTGACATCTAGTGGAAGCCATAGCAATCTGGGAGCTGGAATTACATGCAGATGAAGGAAGTTAGATATGCATAGTTTTTTTCTGTATATATTAATTCCAAATCAGCCTTTACTTAAATCATGTTTCTAGTCTATGGCATATTTACAATGTGTAATCATTGATGTCTCAGGAGCTGTAGAGGTAAACACTGTTGACATGTTTAATTATGAATAATTTTGCACGCCCAATTTTTCAGTTTTTGATTTGTTAAAAAAGTTTGAAATATCCAATAAATGTTGTTCCACTTCATGATTGTGTCCCACTTGTTGTTGATTCTTCACAAAAAAAATACAGTTTTATATCTTTATGTTTGAAGCCTGAAATGTGGCAAGAGGTCGCAAAGTTCAAGGGGGCCGAATACTTTCGCAAGGCACTGTATATGAAGACACAGCATCATTCAAATAATGGAGTTTGATATGACTGAAAAATGTATCAGAGATTCATACCTGAACCGTACCTTTATTTGCCAAGGAAGAGTACATGATCAGTGAATATATTCAATGTACAGGCTACGATGTGGTAATCTCATGCGTGGTGGTAACTACAGTACAGGTATATAGGACATGCATCCTTGGCACAATAAAGTTATTTTATTCTACTCTATCCATAGGCTTTAGTTGATACAACAACTATAATAGCTGAGGTTCATAGATTGGTATGAATATTAGTTCAGAATCTAACGTTTTAGGGTCCATACACAGATCGGCTACATTCTGTAGCTTGCAACACATCCATAGGCATACAGTTATTTTTATCCTCCACTACACAATAAGCAAGTAAATAGTTAGCTAGCTATGTTACTTCAGCTGCAAGGCAAGCTTACATAATTGTACATTCAATTTCCAGTAAATGCTTTAGCTAGCTAGATTCTTTACATCCACTGTTTCACAAGACGACAGCCTAGTTTGCAGGTTTTCTCAGAAGTCCCTAAAACATTAAACAACAGAAATTATAAATTCATTCTCCTGTCATAACACTAGCTAGCTAGCTAGCTAACATTAGCTAGTCAGCTAACTTGCTAACTTTGACAAAAAAATATCCACAAACGTTTGTCTCTACATTAACTAACATATTCCTCTTAATTGTAAATATTTTGCTTGACTTGTTATGACGATGTAACTACTCACACAACTCACATAATGTTTTGTCAACCATCTTCACCCAGGGACGGGTGGCTCGCGTCAAATTCGTCATTGGAACCACTCAATATGATTGGTCATATAAAAACCTTGGCACCCAAATGCACAATGAGTGCTCTATCTCCCCCTTGTGGTGATCTGGAGCAATGAACCACTGTAGGTGTGCCGTGATAGATTCTGGGTTTGAGTCGAGGCTCTGTCACAGCCGGCCGCGACCGGGAGACCCATGGGGCGGCGTACAATTGGCCCAGCGTCATCCGGGTTAGGGGATGTTTTGGCCGGCAGGGATGTCCTTGTCCCATCGCGCACTAGCGACTCCTGTGGCAGACCGGGCGCAGTGCACGCTGACATGGTCGCCAGGTGTATGGTGTTTCTTCTGACACATTGGTGTGGCTGGCATCCGGGTTAAGTGGGCATTGTGTCATAAAGCAGTGCGGCTTGGTTGGGTTGTGTTTGAGAGGACGCTTGGCTCTTGACCTTCGCCTCTCCCGAGTCCGTACGGGAGTTGCAGCGATGAGACAAGACTGTAACTGCCAGTTGGATACCACGAAATTGGGGAGAAAATGGGTAAAAGTTGTTTTTATTAAAACATTTAACATATGGAAACAGGTGAATTAACACTCCTCAGTTAGCAAGCTCAAGCAAGCTAAAACCCACATTGTACCAAATACTAATTAGCAGAAATTGTTAATGTTAGAAATTATTTAAAACACACTGCTGTCGGTTACTATTTACTAGTTTACAAAAAAATCATGTATGTCATATAAAATATATTCACCCCACCTAGGATTGTAATCAAAACTTACCAGAAAGCATGAGTCATTGGCTCAGGCAGTGTAGAAAGATCTTGAGAATCAGCTGTACATGTGATGGAAGAGTGCACTGCACATGTCATGGAAGAATGCACTGTGCATGCAGAGGGTTGCAATTCCATTGAATTGGGGATAGTTTAACCAAAATATGTCAAAAGACCTAGAATTGCCTTGTGTATCCCACAAAAGAAATGCACTTTTATAAGCTCAGTTTTTTGATGAATTTAAGCAAATTACAGAGCGTAGTTTCCTATGGAAAATTTCCAGATAGAATCTGGAAAATTACCGGAAAGTTTCCGACCCTTTTCAACCCTACATGTGAGCATGTCTTCTTCGTTGGTCCTGTCAATGTTGAGTGATCACACATGCCTGCTTAAATTTTTCAAATGCGTGCTAAAAGTGGGGATGTTTCATAGTATTTCTGATTATCTTAACTCACCACCACCAATTAATTCTTTTTTTTTTTTACAGAAAACCATGGAACACCACTGCAATATATGCCTAGACTCAGATAAAAAGGTGCTATCTACAAACTAACAGGATTCTTCCGCTGCCCCTATAGGATAACCCTTTTTTGGTTCCTTTGGTGACAGCCAACTGTGTTGGAACCCCTTTCTCAAAGAGTGTACTCAACAAGTTTAGCCTGTTAAGTTTACACCATTTCATTCTGTACTCAAAAATCTGCCTGGTATTCAAGATAATACGCAACATAGCACCACCACCTTTGAAGGTGTTCGTCAAACTCTGCTCAGACTTAAATCGCAGTGTTCCAAGAACCTCCGCCAGGTGTGACTGTAGTATCTTCAAATGGACAGAAATGAGACACAAGAGGCACCTCATACTCATTTTAAATCCCAAGGGGACTTTATTTTCATACTGTATGCTCTCACTCTCATCACTATCTCCTTTGCCATCTTGTCATGCCTTTACTTGGAACTCCATCCATCCACACACACTACTATAGCATTTTGCTTACAAGCCTTGGATGGATCATGTTGCACTGTGATGGGCATAAGGGTATATGTACAGTCATTTTCAGTGTGGTGGCAAAGTAGTTGAATAGGAGAAGAGGATGTGGTTACTTGTGGGGGGAGAACAGTGAGGGTGGTGGATTGAGCAGCTGCAGTGAAGCTGATTGGTTGCTCTGGCTCATAACATCTTGACTAAAAGAAAGAGATTTAGAAATTAGTTCGACACTGCCATAGTTCAACAGCTGAAAAGCTGTCATTAACATACTCCCCGAGATAACAATACATTCAGTATTCACTGAATGAAGTAACCTTCCCATCCCCATTTACAATTTAATTGATCAATTAGATGAATAATACTAGCACATGGTTACATTGTTGTAGAATAGGCTACTACTGTATCCACACTATATTAGGATACCGTTGTGATTTTGTCAGCATTATTTTAGGTCTTTGATCGAAATTTCATGTTGTACCTCGTTTCCTTTCTTCGGTGAAAAAGACTTATGCATCCCCCATTCAATTCAGTTCGAGTGACAGAGGAAAAATAAACCCATAGCTCCAGCACACAATGGCATGTAGGGATGCTGTATTGCAATGTAAAATATATATATATATATGCTATAGTACAGTGGCTTGTAAGGGTAGAGTATTACAATGTCAAATATGTACACTACCGTTCAAAAGTTTGGGGTCACTTAGAAATGTCCTTGTTTTTGAAAGAAAAGCACTTCTTTCAAAAAAGAAAAGTACATTTGTCCATTAAAATAACATAAAATTGATCGGAAATACAGTATTGACATTGTTAATATTGTAAATGACTATTGTAGCTGGAAACGGCTGATTTCTTATGGAATGTCTACATATGCGTGAAAACAAAACGGGTGAAAAACATGGCCCACCTTGCCTGACGAGGGTTCAGTCTCCTCGCTGCCCGGATGTACTCCAGATTGCAGTGGTCAGTCCAGATGAGAAAGGGGTGTTTAGCCCCCTTAAGCCAATGTCTTCACGCCTTCAAGGCCTCCCTAATCAACCTTCACTCTAATGGTTGACTATCTAAGATGTGAACGGGGAAGGCCACAGCCACGGGAACAATGGAGATTCCTAAACTATGGGCAAACCACCTATCGATTCAGCTGTGCCTGAATCGACGAGTGCCTTATGCTGGGAATGTGGGGGAAACTCAGAAAAGGTAACATATTTAAGCATATGTGCAACAGAGGGCTCTAGGTGAGAATGGTGCCGGCTTACCTGGGATGACGCCAGAGTGACCTGCCTGCTTCCTCGATCCCCTGAGGAACCAACCCGGCACCGACCGGCAGTGTGACCTCTGCAGCCAAAGATGGTGCACAAGCTGGAACCTCCTCCGGTCTCCCTGCGCACCTCCCAGCTCCGTGGGTATCGGAGAGGTGGTGCATGGGGATGGAACCGACAAACCGATCTGGACGTCCGCGGGTAGCCAGTAGGCTATCCAGTGGGATGGACAGGTCCACCAGCTGGTCGAAGGTGTGGGTGGTGTCTCTGCAGGCCAACTCCCGACGGATGTCTTCGCGCAGACTGCAACGATAATGGTCGATCAGGGCCCTGTCGTTTCAACCCGCGCCGGCGGCCAGGGTTCGAAACTCCAGGGCGATCTTCTGGGCGCGTGGAGACCCCCGTTGTGAGTAGTGGAGACCCCCGTTGTGAGTAGTGGAGACCTCCGTTGTGAGTAGTGGAGACCACCGTTGAGCTGGTGGAGACGCTGGAAGAACTGCCTGTCTCTCCCAGCGGTCTATTGTTTGGACAACGTGGTCCATGGCGGTGCCAAGATGGTGGAGCATCGCCGCGTGCTCTTGAACTCGCTCCTCCACCTCTATACCAGGGGCACCTGCTCCTGCTGACTCCATAGTGGTGCGGAATTCTGCAAGGGAGTGCGTAACTGGCGGCAGGGAAGTCCGGTGCAGGAAAGCAAAACTGGGTAATCAACGGAGCAGTTTTATTCATAAAACCAATTATATGAATATGGGCACTTCCCAGGAGTGATTGGCTGTATAGATGGATGTCATGTTCCCATCAAGTGTCCATCAACTCCTGATGCTGAGGAGTCCAGGAACTGTTAGAACTTGTTTTCCATCCATGTTCAGGGTGTATGCACTCCTACTTTTCAGTTTTCAAACATTGTTGCCCGTTGGAAAGGTGCAACTCACGATTCAAGGATTTGTCTCAACTCTTCATTGTGTGCTCAGTTTCAGAGAGGACACACAGTGGACTACTACTTGGTGACAGTGGATATTGTCAGAGTAAGTTTATATTCACTCCATACATAAATCCCACAACAGCTGAGCATCAAAGATACAACAGAGCTCAAATCCGCACGAGAGGGATGGTCGAGCGTATGTTTGGAGTATGGAAAAAACGATTCCAGTGTTTACCCAATACACTTCTTTTCAAGCCAAGAGGATGCTGCAAGGTGATCATTGCTACAGCTGTACTGCACAACTACCTGAAGCAGCATTGCTCCTCCAATAGAAGATGAGGATCAAGCAGATGTGCCCATGGCTGAGGCAGGCAATGACCAATGCACACAGAGTTGCTTCACATTGCAGCACTTCAACGAGATGAGATGCATTTAAATACGGAATGTATTCATTGTGGGTTGTTTTTGCTTTGATAATGTTTGTTCTATACAAAATTCAAATAGTGTGCAGCAAAATTAAATGAGTGACTAAACCAAGGCTGGTTTAAAATGTAGTTTGTGTTGATAAAAATACTCTCACTCGTGGATATCCAAATGACAAAACATTATTTTTTACATATCATATTGTTCTCCATGGCTGGTAATCACAATTGTCTCATTACTGTATCTTTTTTGGATCATACCTCTATCTTACAACTTCATATTCAATTCAACCTGTTGAATTCTCATTTTCATTTCCTGTTCTTCCTTCAGATATTTCATTTTATGCTCATGAAATTCTCAGGCTAACTTTTCATGCATGGTCATCTTTTTTGTTCTCTGCTGAAAGGTGGTGGCAGCATCTTCCCTCAGGGACGCTATAGCAGATTCCTTTCCTCTGGAAAAAAAGAACACCGTTTAGAAGCACAAATAAACTTGTATGGTCCTTAGAAGAAAGAAGAATAAAGATTGACACAGATAGTGGAATATATTTACCATAGGAAGTAACCGATTGACTTTATTTGGTATATGTACCATTTGTGCTCAGTTCTTCATCTGAACTGTCCAAATAGTCATTGTCTGTCTGGTATACCATCCAGAGGTTGCTGGTGCTCTATTAATCCACACAGCAAGTCACTCAGTTCATCAGTCTTCCCTTTTTTTGGTGGTCCACCACCAGTAGTAAATCGCTCTCTTCTGATCTCTGCATTCACTCAAATTTAAGCCACGTTCATGAAAGCTACTTAAATGTCCTCGTTCAACAAGTACACATTAAGGCCTACTCCTGGCTTAATCTAAGCCCTGTCTGTGAAACCGGCCCCCTAAAGCTAAGTGCACACACAGTACTTAAGCTTAAGCCAAGGCCCGGACAAGAGCCCAAGACTATTTCATCCTGTAAGTATTCCTAGCTGCTACTGCTCCTCTAAAACATCCCTCATTCTGGTTTCCCTTTATGTGTTTCAAGTCTATTCCCATGGCAGAATGAGAAACATTCTCTTCTAAGTGCCCGCTTTTGTCAACTGAAGTCTGTTTTGACTATACTAGGTGAGAAAACCGGAGATTTCTCTTCTTACAGTATAATGTATCCCCCACACCTCACTTCAGCATGTTTTTTATGAACAAGACCCTAGGCTGTGTTTAAACAGTTTATCGGCATGCTACTTAGAACCAGTTTAATAAAGTATGTGTGAGCTGCCTGACTACAAATACGCTAAACAGTAACAAATACAACATGCCCATATTACAGCTCTATTAACTTGGAATTCCAATACTACCGTGTCTTAGATCCTGCAGCACGAAGATGAGTCACTCCCTCCCATAGGGAAGCCTCTCAACACCAGTAGGAAGTAGTACAAGTTATTAAGTAAACTCTGTTGGAGTTACTGTTCAGGGCCTCTCCCTGTTTCCCAAAGCATCTTAAGGCTAAGTTCATTAGAACTTTTGTAGGAGTGTGGGTTAAATCTCCGAGCTTTTTCCCACAACCATCGTTATTAATGTTGCACTTGAAAACACTCGTAATCTAACGCCTGCCTCAGACCATTCGTAGAACAGCCAAGTGTGCTGTTAGTTGCTTTTTTGCCCTCACACGTTACTTTATACACAGAAGATCTCCGCTATAAACAAAGAATCACGTGGTTTATCTGTCTCTCTGTGCCGATAACTTCTGAACGAAGTTGACTACAAATACAAAAGTTGACCAAAGTCTTTTCAATTGACACAAATAAGCAACGTATAAAAATATGTTTCAAATGAAAACCGAGATGACTGCATTCAAATATAAACAGCTATAGGTCTATTTCAATCATATTTAAATACATTTCATGTTCAATCAATATAGTTACATTTTGCTACTTGCAGGCTACTGTCAGTATCGACACATGCTCCAACGACGCACTTAGCGATGACCTCTGCGTGGTATTCTGGGAAACGCATGTTACATCTTCGACCATTGTCGGAAAGATGCATCAGTAAAACATTCCTAAGCCTAAATTCCATCGCTACTGGGGAACGGGGCCAAGTTTGAATGTCCTACGGGACGACCCTACGGATCCCTGACAACCCCTTTCCCACCGGTCTGTCACTGCATCCCAGCTTCCCCTTTAAGCTCAACAGAGAGGCGGCGGCAGGGCCGGCAGAGTCGTGTTATTCGGCATCTTTTGCATTAATAAACGTCACGTTGATCGTCCCGGCACATTGCGCAGGGGGATTATGATGGATACAAACTGACAACGGAGGTCTGTGGTGTCATTTGTAATTGGTCCGCGCGTGGAGATGTTTTCACTGTACCATTGTGTCTCATGAGATGGCTAATCAGATAGCGGACCAGCAGTAATTATGTCTGCCCACCTTTGGTATACAGAGAAACATGGCATTGAAGAATCAGCCCACTCACTCTCTCTCTCTCTCTCTCTCTCTCTCTCTCTCTCTCTCTCTCTCTCTCTCTCTCTCTCTCTCTCTCTCTCTCTCTCTCATCCCGTTTCATCTTATCTGAGAGGAGGGAAGACGCTGCTGTAATCAACTAACCTCAATCATACGTGGCTCCATTTATTCTGGGGCATTTCGGTTGACAATTGACTCGACTGTGCTGCATATTACATTCAATTACCATTCAACAGTTGGCTACTGTGAAATCTAACCGTGATGAATATATTAATATTGTAACACCTTCATCTGCTTCCCCCGCCTTTGTGCTCGTCTCCGCCCCACCCCAGGTGTCACCCGTCTTCCCCATTATCCCCTGTGTTCTCTGTTTGTCTGCTGCCAGTTTGTTTTGTTCCGTCAAGCCTACCAGCGTTTTTCCCGTGCTCCTGTCTTTCTCTAGTTCCTGTTTTCCCGGTTTTGACCATTCTGGCTGACCTGACCCTGAGCCTGCTTGCCATTCTGTAGCTTGTCACCCCCCTCGTATTACTAACCTCTGCCTGTCCTTGACCTGTACTTTGCCTGACCCCCTGTTTCTGTAATAAACTTTTGTTACTCGAAACTGTCTGCATCTGGGTCTTCCCCTGAGCCTTGATAAATAAATCAGGAAGTAAACTCAATTCATAATGCTATTAGAGTAATATCAATAACTGTAACATCATTCATTATTGTTATATTGCATGGCAATGTCATGTTCATTTAAATTGGGGAAGGGGATAGGTCTTTTAAAAGTCATCACTGGCCTTTGGAAAGTAAATATTCAGGTGTTTTGAAAGTCATCACTGTATCTTTAGAAGTATGATGTGAAGATTAACATGACCTACAGTGACGTTATTTAAAACAGGGGAACAATACCAATGAATAGCACGCATTCAACATAGTCCTCTCATTATTTAGCATTTTAAATGTAAATGTCCTATCTAGGTAAGGGGTTATGTCAGAACAGTTGCTTCTGAAAGGATATAACAATGTAAAAGAAGGATGTATTGCTCCTATTAATAAGGAAAGGTGTAAAGCACAGATGCAGTTGTGAAGCAGCAGCATGACAGACCTATATTGCTGCCTGCCACATACATTAATAACAGTGGAAAGGGGATACCTCGTCAGTTGCACAACTGAATTAATTCAACCAAAATGTGTCTTCCACATTTAACCCAACCTCTGAATCAAAGCGGTGTAAGGGACTATCTTGATCAACATCATCAGCGCACGGGAAGCAGTTTTCATTGGGGGTTAACTGCATTGCTCAAGGACAGAAGAGTACAGCTCGGGATTCAAGCCAGCAACCTTGTTGTTACTGGCCCAACACTCTTAACCGCTAGGCTACCTGCTGGTTCATTATAAAGAGGTACTTGAGGCACAGCAGAGTATTGCCTGGTGCACTATGCAGAGCAGCAAATTATCCATTTTAGAAAGGTCACTGACTGCCTTTAAAATGCAGGAGCAATGTATGCATCCCATATATATGACCTGGTCATAAGACACATACATATATGTTCCCTATTCCCTGGCCAAAAGTGGTGCACTACTGTGGCGACACGTAATTCAGGGCAGGTGGATCACACCCGCATTTGGGCATTAATACGTGTCATATATCAGTTTGCAAACAATGTAAAAAATCATCGCTGAGTTAATAAAGCTGCATACAAACTTGGTCTCTTTTTTGTGTTCTTGAGTAAGGCAGCTCCAAAATGCAGGTGTTTCAGGCTAGCTCAGTGCTTTCTGTGGTGATGGGGTAGCCATTGGAAAATACGAGGAGAGTAGGGGTTGGTAATGTTCTCTAGTTGTGCCAGGATTGGCTCAGCGTTCTGTCACGCATGTGGACACTAAGTCATCACAAAATCTATGGGGAGGGCTAGAAAATTCAAGCCCATTGGGTGCTGCCATAGAATTACATTAGAAGTGCCCATCCAAGAGGGCTCAAAATCATTGGCCACAGATAACTTGATTTGATGTCATTTTATCTCTACGGTAGCTTTGATTGGACTGATCAGGTCAACATCATACTTTCAAAATCTTTGCTAGCAAGCTAGACATGCAGTCATCTTCAGGAATCACGTCAACAATCTACTGGCAAATCCATTTCAAACCTTATCATATGAAGATAAATTATCGATAAAACGTATCGGTGCTCATTGGTCATTGGACATAAACATTACACAACAAGTTGGAAATTGCAAATTCAACAATGAGTGGTTTGGAACGAATCAGTAGCTAAATGCAAGCGCTGCAAGCAATCACTAACCTGCTATTCAGTGGAGTGGGTGTTTGGTCCAAGTCTGAGTTTAAGGGTCTCTTTTCCAAGCTTAAAATTATAAACATTTACATGCCATGGACCAGAAAAGGTTGAAAACATTGGACATGCTGTCAATCCAGCATGACTTCTGCCGTGTTCAAGACAACTGGAAATACATTTTCAACTTTTATCCAACTCAGAATTCCATGCCGGCCTCTTTCTAGAGCTCTGACCTGAAGAAAACCGACGTCATGATTTCCCAGTTGTCTTAAAAGCTCCATAAATCCTGAGAATGCCAGACTTTGATGGCAAAGTTTGATGACAAAATTTGCCAACAAGAAGGACCGCCATGCCAATTTCCTGTTCAAGTTAGCACAACACAACAAGGTGAGTCCAAACATGTATTGTATGCTGCTGCAAAAATGATGTAATATGCCAGCGAGGTATGTATACTGTAGCTAAGAAAGTAATATTGTAAAATATTGAAAGTATAAGTGTATGTTCTGTAGTAAGCTGTTAGTAGTAGATGTGCCTCACCCTAATAATTGTGTACCTTTCCCCCTCATAACTACTGTTCTGACTTGGTGGTGCACATTTACTGTAGTCTATAGCCTGTTTTAGAGAAATGTAATCATTGAATATTATAAGACATTTCATTGTCTGCTTTTATTCCCCCTTTATTTATCCTACAGTTCTGAATTGGTGTACAGGGAAAATACTGTAAGAACGGCCCATGTTCTGAATTCATTTCAAAAGTGCTGAACAAATAGTTATATTGATTACGTCTGTCCTAGCTCGCTCATTAATGTCTTAATCTAAATTACGGATTGACTCTTATCCGCTCGTCATCCCCTTATGCCATAGTTTGTACATCTCAATTGTCAGTTGAAACCACATTTGTTGAAGTTAGTCAGCCATATCAGCTGTTTTTTTTTAAGGCAGTAAATGAGGCTGAATTAACTGTTTCGCTGCCAGACAAGGCTCCGCTGATAGCCAGGTGTAAGTCGTGGTAAGGATTCACTCCATGGTGCTGAAAAGAAAGCTCTGATATTGGGACAGCTTTATATAGGCCCTAACAGTTTGTGGGCACTATTTGTCACCATTATAGTGCAATTAATGTATTGTTTAGTGTTGTGTTGTGTAGTGTCTTTGCTGGCATGCTAAAACTCGCCACTGGTGTAAGCAATAGTGTGTCATTTGAGACACACCCATGGGATCCACAGGGTGTGAACAGCAAAAATATGTTTAATATAATATCCAACATTATGTAAATGTATTCTGCTTGACTATTAATGCCAGCTTGGAGAGAGTTATCACAAAGCTGCAGTATATCACGTGAGGGGAATAGAAAGAAAGAGAGAAAGAGAATGTTAGAAAGAGAGAATGATAGAGAGAGCTATAGAAAGAGAGAATGGTAGAGAATTATAGAGAGAGGAGAAACACAGACGCTCCACAGTAAATAGATTACTTCCCCAGAGTTCCCCAGTCACTGGGGGGCTTCAGCGAACTACCTCATGGGTATTTGTAGAAGTGGGGACTGCTGAGGGGAATTGAGAGGGTACAAACCTCCAGATAGGCAACCAGTTTAAAATTGTGCCTCTTATGTGGTGTGGTAAAGTACATTACTTACACTTAGCATCCTCCTAGTCCGTTAGCGGCATGGACAAGGCAGGGAAGAGGTCAGCTAGGTCTTACTAGGATCAGTCTCAGGGGTCTCCTGGCTTACTCGCACATCATTATGATTGATGGGCCTTGCCTGCTAATGCTACAGACTCAGGCTGCCATTACAAGGACTTACACAAGACTAAAGACCCTACCTTGCTGCCTTACACACTTGCATAAGCACAGCAGGTTGCAGAGATGGTGCAGGGATGGGAATAGGCTGCCTATACAGGGACTTACAGTACACAAAACTAAAGACCCTTCCTTACTGCACTACACACTTACAGTGCCTTCAAAAAGTATTCACCCCCCGTGTTTTGTGTCACTGGCCAACACACAATACCCCATAATGTCAAAGTGGAATTATGTTTTTAGAATTTTTGTACAAATGAATTAAAAATGAAAAGCTGAAATGTCTTGAGTCAATAAGTATTCAACCCCTTTGTTATGGCAAGCCTATTTTTTTTTTATCTCACCTTTATTTAACCAGGTAGGCTAGTTGAGAACAAGTTCTCATTTACAACTGCGTCCTGGCCAAGATAAAGCAAAGCAGTGCGAACAAACAACAACACAGAGTTACACATGGAATAAACAATAACACAATAGAAAAAAAGAATGCAGATATAAAGTGTGTGTGAATGGCATGAGGAGGTAAGGCAATAAATAGGCCATAGTAGCGGAGTAATTTTAATTTAGCAAATTAACACCGGAGTGATAGATGTGCAGATGATGATGTCTTCCCTGTGTTTTGCACCAGATAGGGCTGTTTTTGGTTTTCCACGTTTATTGTTTTTGTTAGTTTATTCACGTCTAGTGTCTTTATTAAAAAAACATGAATAACCACCACGCTGCGTTTTGGTCCGCCTCTACTTCACCTAAAGAAAACTGTTACAGTACCACTCCTCATATTTTCAAGCATGCTGGCTACATCATGTTTTTGGTTAGGCTTGTCATCAGCAATGACTTGGGAGTTTTGGGGATAAAAATCAACAGAATAGAGCTAAGCACAGGCAAAGTCATAGAGGAAAACCTGGTTCAGTCTGCTTTCCAACAAGGCAATGGGAGACAAATGCACCTTTCAGCAGGACAATAGCCTAAAACACAAGGCTACTTGTATACAGGAGTTGAATACCAACATGACATTGAATATTCCTGGTTGGTTATGTTACAGTTTTGACTTAAATCTGCTTGAAAATCCATGGCATGACTTGAAAATGGCTGTCTAGCTATGATCAACAACCAACTTGACAGAGCTTGAAGAATAAATTAAAAATGTGCAAATATTGTACAATCCAGGTGTGCAAAGCTCTTAGAGACTCCCAGAAAGACTCACAGCTGTAATCGATGCCAAAGGTGATTCTAACATGTATTGACTCAGTGGTTTGAATACTTATGTAAGTTATATATTTCTGTATTTCATTTTCAATACGTTTTGTCATTATTTACATTTACATTACATTTACATTTAAGTCATTTAGCAGACGCTCTTATCCAGAGCGACTTACAAATTGGTGCATTCACCTTATGACATCCAGTGGAACAGCCACTTTACAATAGTGCATCTAAATCTTTTAAGGGGGGTGAGAAGGATTACTTTATCCTATCCTAGGTATTCCTTAAAGAGGTGGGGTTTCAGGTGTCTCCGGAAGGTGGTGATTGACTCCGCTGTCCTGGCGTCGTGGGGGAGTTTGTTCCACCATTGGGGGGCCAGAGCAGCGAACAGTTTTGACTGGGCTGAGCGGGAACTGTACTTCCTCAGTGGTAGGGAGGCGAGCAGGCCAGAGGTGGATGAACGCAGTGCCCTTGTTTGGGTGTAGGACCTGATCAGAGCCTGGAGGTACTGAGGTGCCGTTCCCCTCACAGCTCCGTAGGCAAGCACCATGGTCTTGTAGCGGATGTGAGCTTCAACTGGCAGTGGAGAGAGTGGAGGAGCGGGGTGACGTGAGAGAACTTGGGAAGGTTGAACACCAGACGGGCTGCGGCGTTCTGGATGAGTTGTAAGGGTTTTATGGCACAGGCAGGGAGCCCAGCCAACAGCGAGTTGCAGTAATCCAGACGGGAGATGACAAGTGCCTGGATTAGGACCTGCGCCGCTTCCTGTGTGAGGCAGGGTCGTACTCTGCGGATGTTGTAGAGCATGAACCTACAGGAACGGGCCACCGCCTTGATGTTAGTTGAGAACGACAGGGTGTTGTCCAGGATCACGCCAAGGTTCTTAGCGCTCTGGGAGGAGGACACAATGGAGTTGTCAACCGTGATGGCGAGATCATGGAACGGGCAGTCCTTCCCCGGGAGGAAGAGCAGCTCCGTCTTGCCGAGGTTCAGCTTGAGGTGGTGATCCGTCATCCACACTGATATGTCTGCCAGACATGCAGAGATGCGATTCGCCACCTGGTCATCAGAAGGGGGAAAGGGGGAAATGATGTGGTATTGTGTGAGATATATATATATATATATATATATATATATATATATATATATATATATATATATATATATATATATTTTTAAATTCAGGCTGTAACACAATAAAATGTGGAATAAGTCTTAGGGGTACTAATTACTTATAGTAATCTCTTTTGTCAAAAGGTTACTGTCCTTTCCGGCAGTATATGCCCAGCAAGCCAGCAAAGTATGGCATCGAGATATGGGTGGCCTGTGACACACAATTCAGCTACGCTTGGAAGATGCAAGCCTACACAGGGAAGCCGACCAGTGGAGGCCCAGAGAAGAACCAGGGGATGCGGGTTGTGCTTGATGTGACAGATGGACTGAGGGGGCACAATGTCACATGCAATAATTTCTTTACCTCTTGTGAACTCAGCCTGCAACTCCTGAAGAGGAAGATCACCATGGTTGGCACAGTTAGAAAGAACAAGCCTGAGCTCCCCCTTGCACTCCTCGCAACAAGGGGGAGAGAGGCCTTCTCATTAAAGTTTGCCTTCACCCCCACCACCACTCTAGTCTCTTACCTCCCAAAGAGGAACAAGAATGTGATTCTCCTGAGCACACGGCACAAAACGGCTGAGATCAATGATCGTTAGAACAGGAAGCCAGCCAGCCATCATCCTGGACTACAACCACAAAAAAGGAGGTGTGGGCAACCTGGGCAAGGTGATTGGAACTTACAGCTGCAGGAAGATGACTGCCCGCTGGCCCCTGGTCATCTTCCATAACTTCGTTGATGTTAACATGTTCCATAACATCATCATACAATGCCTTCGTGATATGGAACAAGATCAACCCTACCTGGATGCCTGATAAGCGGAACAAGAGGAGGGTGTTCCTGGAGCAGCTGGGAAAGGCACGAGTAAACCCACACATTCAAAGAAGGGAGCGCCTCCCCCGCACAGCAGCCTCTGCAGCGTTTGTGAAAGCTGTTCAGGGGGCTGAATCTGGTCCTGATCAACCTGAGGCTGCAGCTGGGACAGGCAAGTGGAGGAGATGCCAATTCTGTCCCCCAAAGAAGGACTGTAAAAACAAATACTATGTGCTGTACATGTGAGAAACATACTGAAGCATACTGTCCTATATGTGCAAATTAGAGTTGATTGATTTCTGTTCTTCACATTTTTGTTTTGTTTCTATTATCTTATTTTATTCTTATTCGTTGTAGTTGTTTATACACCTTGTGGGTGTATAAATGGTTAAAAAAAATGGGCGAAGACTAGTATTTTGTAGTTGAATTACTCATTGTACAGTATATAGGAACATATCACTATGTTGCCAAAAAAGTTAATGACTGTTATTGTTTCCCTTCAATAAAATGCATTTAAAACTACTTTCTGTACATTTCTGCTACTTTCTTAGGCTATATAAGTGCTATCTCTTGCTACAAAAAAAAACACCTATACAGCACCCTTAGCAATAAATAAACCTCTACTTTAGTAAAGAAAACAATTATGATAGGTGTGTTGTAATAACAATGAGTAGTGTCCTCTGATTAAATGCAGTCTTTCTGCATTGTGAAGGGGGAACACTCAGATATTCATCAAGTTTGTGATGAATGACAGGTTGTTTCTTCATGCACAATTACATTAAGGGGCTTTATTTTAGGGGTTTAGTGAAGGCGGGTCATTTTTGACGCTTAGGAGAAGGGGAGTGAACAGAACGTTAAGACTACACAAGGGTTTATGTTTTACTTAGTGTGGAGTCGGAAAAAGACCCATGTCAATAGCTTTTTCTCAATATCCTGTACTTTATCCTGAGTTACTGGCACCGCTCATATTGTCAACACTGTGTTCTGGTGTTTTAAGCAGTGATTTAAGATTATATAAGTTAGCAATCTATTTTGATGTTATTGTTTTTTTGTTCTTGTTCAGGGCAGAACGTTTCAATCGTGGGGGACTTACTGTACATTAACATATTGGGGAGGAAAAGTAGTTAATGTTATAAAAACAGAAGACAAAAGCGCTTGGAAATGGCAAAGCTCGTCACAATATGTATTTTGTTTCCCTGGCTATTAAATGGAGCCGAAACATCATAGTCGGACAGATTGTTTTCTCAACGGTAAATTGAATAAACATTAGTTTGCACCTGTGTTATTGTTTTATTCCTATACACTTTTAGTCTCTATCAGAGAATTCTCCATACGAAGAATTACGTTTTTGATAATCATTTAATATGCGGCAGTCTGTCATGCCATGATAAAGTAAGTGTCATGCTGTGAAGCAGAGTTCTCTGTGCCACAGGGACTCTAGACTTGAGATGGTTGACTAGCTCCCTTTGAAGACAGAAGTCACCATCTCATTCAGTTTAAAAGGAAAATGCGAACGATTACACAGCAATATACTGCATGAAATAATCTCCTTCTGTGCTGAAATCAGTAGTGGAGTAGGGTTCTAAGACGTGACCGGAGAATGAGAACACAGAAATTAAACCACTTCTGTGAGAGGACTATAATTCTACATTAATTTCACACGGAAAGTGTATCGATTTGAATAAATAGGTATTTGAACCAATGTGAATTGTCAAAACACCCTTGCTAATTGGTGTAGCTGATTGCTGGTAAAACATTTTAAAGTCAGACCTTCCTTCCTCAGAAAATGTCTGTGTTTTATATGATAACCTAACCTGTGACCTACATTGTCAAGTTCTTTAAAAAGAAAGTAAACGACATTCACACACTCAGCCCAGAAAAGACTGCCCTTGCAAGTGCTGTAAAAGTTGGAAAAACCTACTCCAAGCTACTGCGTGCAAGACATTATTAACGAGCACAGACATACTCTAGTGGAATATTGTTAACTAACTTTTGCAAGTTATTATTTATTCCATTATTTCTTGCACTGTCTGGCAGAATTCATTCCCTTCACATTCTGTTGCCTATAAATAATGTATAACAATTGAATGTTGAGTAATGTCTTACATCAGCCATAGAACTGCTTTAGCTGACATCTCTATAGCGTTTGTTTTGGCAATGTCGGAGGTGGAACTACGTTAGAGCTGTCAAATCCACGGAAAACTCCTAGCATTATACCCAAAGCGGACATTACCATTGGCTGCACGGAGTCACAATAAGATACATCTCATGCATCCTTGTTTGTGTGTTAGTAGAACAGGTATGTGAATTCAGCTCCAGGACCAGCTGGACTATTTTCTTTGCTCAGCTCTTGGCGTTGCAGGGCTTGGTAATGAAATGAGAGGGAACCACTTTATTTTAGACGATTCGAAAACTTAATTGCTATTTTTTTTAGTTTTTATTACCAGTGGATATTGGCCTAATTCTTCTCTGCATGCATTGTTTGTAGTTTTCCTCTGGACATGTAGGAGAATCTTACAGAACTCTGTATGCAGGGTTGAGATGGGATGTTCATCCCATTGAGTGAAATCTTGCAAGCGGACCCCACACCTCGCTGCCATAAAGTGCAATTGGTTCAATGACACATTCAATTGGTTTTAGCCTAATTTTATTTGAATTTGTATGTTTTTTTTAAATGGCGTAGAATGCCTTTACGTGCTTTCTCTCTTCGTTCATTCACTGACTCATTTAGGTGTCCAGTTGGGTTTATTTTTTTAACCTCAATAATTATAGTTTGTGCAGTGCTCTATATATTTTGTAACAACTGAGAAGTTTGGTCTAATTCTTTGAGTTCTGGATCTTCTCTCGAAAATCATTTTTTTGTATTTTGGGGGGTTTTACTGGTCCAGGCTTTGATGTAGGCCATGTGCGTGGTTGACAGCAGGCACAGGCCATCTGCGAAAACCAGGCATTTAACCTCTGAATTGTGGAGACTAACACCAGGGGCTGAGGACTTTTTTTTAGAATAGTAGACAATTCGGTAATGTAAATATTGAAGAACGGGACACAGATTGCAACCCTGGCGACGGCCCAGCTCCTGGTTAAAGAGTTACGTTATTTTATTGCCAATTTTGATGCTGCCCATATTGCCAGTATACAATGGTTTAATTATGTCATGTTTTCCCCCCTTACACCACTTTCACTAACTTTGTAGAACAGTCCTGTAGAGGGTAGTGAGGTAGTACAGTCCTCCAGAGGGTAGCGAGGTCTGCACAACGCATCACCGGGGGCAAACTACCTGCCCTCCAGGACACCTACACCACCCGATGTTACAGGAAGGCCATAAAGATCATCAAGGACAGCAACCACCCGAGCCACTGCCTGTTCACCCCGCTATCATCCAGAAGGCGAGGTCAGTACAGATGCATCAAAGCTGGGACCGAGAGACTGAAAAACAGCTTCTATCTCAAGGCCATCAGACTGTTAAATAGCCACCACTAACATTGAGTGGCTGCTGCTAACACACTGACTCAACTCCAGCCACTTTAATAATGGGAATTGATGGGAAATGATGTAAAATATATCACTAGCCACTTTAAACAATGCTACCTAATATAATGTTTACATACCCTACATTATTCATCTCATAGGCATACGTATATACTGTACTCTACATCATCGACTGCATCCTTATGTAATACATGTATCACTAGCCACTTTAACTATGCCACTTTGTTTACATACTCATCTCATATGTATATACTGTACTCGATACCATCTACTGTATCTTGCCTATGCTGCTCTGTACCATCACTCATTCATATATCTTTATGTACATATTCTTTATCCCCTTACACTGTGTATAAGACAGTAGTTTTGGAATTGTTAGTTAGATTACTTGTTGGTTATTACTGCATTGTCGGAACTAGAAGCACAAGCATTTCGCTACACTCACATTAACATCTGCTAACTATGTGTATGTGACAAATATATGTGCTTCCAGTTGAAGCTCGCATCCGCTACAAGACCATGGTGCTTGCCTACGGAGCTGTGAGGGGAACGGCACCTCAGTACCTCCAGGCTTTGATCAGGCCCTACACCCAAACAAGGGCACTGCGTTCATCCACCTCTGGCCTGCTCGCCTCCCTACCACTGAGGAAGTACAGTTCCCGCTCAGCCCAGTCAAAACTGTTCGCTGCTCTGGCACCCCAATGGTGGAACACACTCCCTCACGACGCCAGGACAGCGGAGTCAATCACCACCTTCCGGAGACACCTGAAACCCCACCTCTTTAAGGAATACCTAGGATAGGATAAAGTAATCCTTCTCACCCCCCTTAAAAGATTTAGATGCACTATTGTAAAGTGGCTGTTCCACTGGATGTCATAAGGTGAATGCACCAATTTGTAAGTCGCTCTGGATAAGAGCGTCTGCTAAATGACTTAAATGTAAATGTAAATAACATTTGATTTGATTTGATTTGCTGTACTTTTGGTTGGTTCGTGTTCTAAGTCTTTTCCTGATAATTTTACAGTCTGTATCAAACCCGTTGTCATCTGTAGTCTTTTTTTGGTTTTCTTTTTATCCATTTCAGTTGTGCTTCTTTTGCCGTTTGCCTCTCTCTCTCTCTCTCTCTCTCTCTCTCTCTCTCTCTCTCTCTCTCATTCTTTATGAAGATGTTTTGCAGAGGGAGAAGTGGTCTAATTAAGTCATAATGCCAGAGAATCCGGTGTTTGTAGGACATATTGACACAGGTGTTGTTAGGCCCGAGACAAAGTCTTCCTTGGGTCCAGATTATTCTTTGTGGCCTCTCTTTATATGCGAGAGTGGCGTATCTGAGAGTGAGAAACAGACAGTTGTCTTTTCCTCTTCGATGTAACTGGAGGTCGAACCAAACTTTCTGGACCAGATGCCCTTTGTGTTCCTGGGATTCAGAGCCTGGGTGTTTTGGAGCTAGTCCATGTCCTTACCGGTGATGGGAGGTTGGCTTTTGATATCTTTTCCTTGCCTTCTTAGCTGTTTGATGTTGCCAAGAAATACATGATTTGTGGTGGTAAATTCAGAGTCCTTCATAAGGTACCAGCTGTGATCGATGGGTGGGGCATTTATAAACTGGTTGAGCCCACTACGGAGTGCCAGTTAGCTACTTATGCTGTGCTTTCCCCCTTCCCATTTCGTACATTTCCATAAAACTGTCGGAAAAGGATGTTAAACTCTTCCTTAGTGACAGTTTTGAAGTCAACAACACTTTTCTTCTCTGCTAGATAGCCCTTGAAGCAACGAACAGCCCAGTTTCTATTCTTAACTGTGTTTTTTTCGTTGCGGCTTTTCTCGAGGTCATTCAATGCAGTATCCTCCAAATCTGCATGCCTGTGTATTATTGTAATTATCTCTTTTTCCCATTCATCCATAGTCATGTCGCCGAAAATATCAAAATAAATGTTCCACCCATCCGTTTTAGTTTTCGCAACAAAGTATCGATTTAGCCAGTCAACTGAAAAAAAAGTTGTGTGTTGCTATGACAACCAGCTCAATTTTCTGTCAGTGTCGTTCGGACACATTCACTTCATATGGGACGGTGGAGATCGCAATTCAATATTGTTTCAATAGGTCGGAGAGACAGACAGCAATGTCTAAACAAATCTCTAAGATTGAAAACCAATTGCTAGTCTAAAGAAATGGCAGATAACGTCTAGACACTTGTTATAGTGGAGATCAAGTTTACACATTTCCTGGCAGGGCTGATGAGACAGTGGATTGCACAGTGAGACACAACAGAATAAATAGCCATTTCAACGTCATAGATTTAGCCGGTGGTAACTTGTGAAATAGACACCCGCTGGAATGCGATTTAAACCAATCAGAATTCACGATTTGAACCACCATAATTATCCTATAATGGTCCCTTTACTATTCCAGAGGTGACATATATGCACATAGATGCACTATTGTAAAGTGGCTGATCCACTGGGTGTCATAAGGTGTATGCACCAATTTGTAAGTCGCTCTGGATAAGAGCGTCTGCTAAATGACTTAAATGTAAATGTAAATATAAGTGCCATTATGGAAGAAATAGGGATAACATTAATTAACAATTAAGTAATTAACACTCAGTATGATATATACACATTTCCTGAGGTGCACAGAATTACCCTATGGTTTTTATTTATGATAATCATTTGATGACTTTTTCAATCTATTATTTCACATAATGCAACACTTACCCGACCTCTACTCTGTTGTTCCTTATATACTTCCTCATCTGACTTTGAATTTGTTCCCATCTTGTAGTACTCTAAGCAGGCACTTTTGTTCACATGTTGTAGATATTTATCTCCTTGTCCACCATAAAAGTGACCCTGCCTCACACAGGAAGCGGCGCAGGTCCTAATCCAGGCACTTGTCATCTCCCGTCTGGATTACTGCAACTCGCTGTTGGCTGGGCTCCCTGCCTGTGCCATTAAACCCCTACAACTCATCCAGAACGCCGCAGCCCGTCTGGTGTTCAACCTTCCCAAGTTCTCTCACGTCACCCCGCTCCTCCGCTCTCTCCACTGGCTTCCAGTTGAAGCTCGCATCCGCTACAAGACCATGGTGCTTGCCTACGGAGCTGTGAGGGGAACGGCACCTCAGTACCTCCAGGCTCTGATCAGGCCCTACACCCAAACAAGGGCACTGCGTTCATCCACCTCTGGCCTGCTCGCCTCCCTACCACTGAGGAAGTACAGTTCCCGCTCAGCCCAGTCAAAACTGTTCGCTGCTCTGGCCCCCAATGGTGGAACAAACTCCCTCACGACGCCAGGACAGCGGAGTCAATCACCACCTTCCGGAGACACCTGAAACCCCACCTCTTTAAGGAATACCTAGGATAGGATAAAGTAATCCTTCTCACCCCCCCCCCCTTAAAAGATTTAGATGCACTATTGTAAAGTGGCTGTTCCACTGGATGTCATAAGGTGAATGCACCAATTTGTAAGTCGCTCTGGATAAGAGCGTCTGCTAAATGACTTAAATGTAAATGTAAATGTAATAAAAAAAAATATTCCCTGTCCTCCTTCAGCCATTGTCTATCATTTCATTTCATGCTGAGTATCACATGACTTGCTTTGTTGTTGTCTTGTGTGAGGCAGGCGTGTGAAAACAGCTCTGCCATTCAGATGCCAGAGTCTACAGGCAAAACACTTTGATACTTAGTAAATCAAAATTGCCAACAAAATGTTGGCCATGGCTACATCGTCTAGTGACAGGTTATCAGACAAATAGGGTATTGAGACACATACACGCCTTAATTAGGTATTTTCAGTGATAATTGCATGGTATGTCAGGTTATTTCCCTGCAGTATGTCAAACAGGATAAAATACAACACGGGTTACCAACTGTGGTCGAGTCAGGAGTAGCCTACATTGCAGTTGGAGCTATGTACTGTGCAGTATACAGTAGGGTTGGGGTTAATTTCGCAAATGTCATTATATTCCATTTCCCTGTAAATGCCATTTAAATACACGCAAATTCCAGATCAGTCTTTGAATTCAGAGATAGGTAAATTACAAGAAATCATTATCATCCCCAACAATTCCACAAATTCAATGCCCTCGGGGGATCTTGTCACTGTTCAGATAGCCGAGATTCAGTGCCTATCAGAAAGTATTCAAACACCTTGATTCATTCCACATTTTGTCAAATTACAGCCTGCATTTAAAATAGATTAAATAGATTGTGTGTAGATGGGTGAGAGAAAACAATACCTCATAATGACAAAGTGCAAACATGTTTTTAGAATTGTTTGAACAATTTATTGAAAGTGAAATACAGAAATATCTCATTTACATTAGAGATTCTTCAAAGTAGTCACCCTTTGCCTTGATGATAGCTTTGCACACTTTTGGTATTCTCTAAAATACGATTTAATCCAGTTTGTAGTTACAGTCTTGTCCTATCGCTGCAACTCCTGTGCTGAGTCGGGAGAGGTGAAGGTCGAGAGCCATGCGTCCTCCAAAACACAACCTCGCCAAGCCGCACTGCTTCTTGACACACTGCTCGCTTAACCCGGAAGCGAGTCGCACTAATGTTTTGGAGGAAACACTGTGCAGCTGGCGACTGAAGCCGCCACAAGGAGTCGCTAGAGTGCGATGGAACAAGGACATCCCAGCCGGCCGAACCCCCCATGGTTCTCCCGGTGGCGGCCGGCTGCGACACGGTACGGGATCGAACCCGGAATCTGTAGTGATGCCTCTAGCACTGATCAGTGCCTTAGACCGCTGCTCGGCATCCAGCCGTATGGCGCTACAGAGGGTAGTGCGTACAGCCCAGTACATCACAGGGGCCAAGCTTCCTGCCATCCAGGACCTGTATACGAGGCGGCAAGTCTAGGTCCAAATGGCTCCTTAACAGCTTCTAAGTCATAAGAATGCTGAACAATGAATCAAATGGCCACCCAGACTATTTACATTGATTTTACACTGCTGCTACTCACTGTTTATTGTCTATGCATAGTCACTTTACCCCTACCTACAAGTACAAATTATGTTGACTAACCTGTACCCCCGCACATTGACTCTGTACTGGTACACCCTTTATCAAGTCAAATCAAATTGTATTTATATAGCCCTTCGTACATCAGCTGATATCTCAAAGTACTGTACAGAAACCCAGCCTAAAACCCCAAACAGCAAGCAATGCAGGTGTAGAAGCACGGTGGCTAGGAAAAACTCCCTAGAAAGGCCAAAACCTAGGAAGAAACCTAGAGAGGAACCAGGCTATGTGGGGTGGCCAGTCCTCTTCTGGCTGTGCCGGGTGGAGATTATAACAGAACATGGCCAAGATGTTAAAATGTTCATAAATGACCAGCATGGTTAAATAATAATAATCACAGGCAGAACAGTTGAAACTGGAGCAGCAGCACGGCCAGATGGACTGGGGACAGCAATGAGTCATCATGTCAGGTAGTCCTGGGGCATGGTCCTAGGGCTCAGGTCCTCCGAGAGAGAGAAAGAAAGAGAGAAGGAGAGAATTAGAGAATGCACACTTAGATTCACACAGTACACCGAATAGGACAGGAGAAGTACTCCAGATATAACAAACTGACCCTAGCCCCCCGACACATAAACTACTGCAGCATAAATACTGGAGGCTGAGACAGGAGGGGTCAGGAGAGCCTTGTTATTGTTAGTTTATTTAGTAAATATTTTCTTAACTCTATTTCTTGAACTGCATGATCGGTTAACATTTCGCAGTAAGGTCTACACCTGTTGCATTCGGCGCATGCGACAAACACAATTTTATTTGAAGGTGTGGTAGAAAGAAGCTGTCTGTTTTCCTCTCCCTGCATCTGTGGTTCTCGTTCAACATAGCATTAGGAGAGTTCTGTGAACATCAACAGTCATTAAAATGTAATTCTGAAAAGCACCATCTTCCTAATTTATAACTTTTACATATCAGCATCATTTTTAAAATCTGATGGGCAACAGCATCCCCCCCATAAAGTCTATAGACATGGTGAAAGATGTTTCAGTCAAGCATGTTGCCATGATGTATAGAAGCTGTTAATGACAAAAGGGAATATGAAGTGTTCATTAGAAAGTGGTGGTGAGGCCTCCCGGATGGCGCAGTGGTTAAGGGCGCTGTACTGCAGCTCCAGCTGTGCCATCACAGTCCCTGGGTTCGCGCCCAGGCTCTGTCGTAACTGGCCGCGACCGGGAGGTCCGTGGGGCGACGCACAATTGGCCTAGCATCGCCCGGGTTAGGGAGGGCTTGGTCGGTAGGGGTGTCCTTGTCTCATCGCGCACCAGCGACTCCTGTGGCGGGCTGGGCGCAGTGTGCGCTAGCCAAGTTGGCCAGGTGCACGGTGTTTCCTCCGGCGCATTGGTGCGGCTGGCTTCCGGGTTGGATGAGCACTGTGTTAAGAAGCAGTGCGGCTTGGTTGGGTTGTGTATCGGAGGACGCATGACTTTCAACCTTCGTCTCTCCCGAGCCCGTACAGGAGTTGTAGCGATGAGACAAGATAGTAGCTACTACAACAATTGGATAGCATGAAATTGGGGAGAAAAAGGGGTAAATTAAAAAAAGAAAAAAGAAAAAAAGAAAAGTGGTGGTGGATTGATTGATTGCATGTGGATAATGATGGATGTAAGTCATCCTAGAGAATAGTTCAAATGTAGGACAGATCAGATATAAATTCACATTTCCAAAAATAAAGATATACAGCCCCAACACAATACTAACAGTTATTTTTACAAATGCATGAATATTGTTATGGTTTCATGATGACGCTTGAATAAACACATGGTGGGAGGTACTCACACTTATATGACCGCCTGGAAAGATCTGAGCAGCTCATACAGGTCCATGGTGCACAGAGAAAAGCTCCTGGGCCACTCACCAAGCTACAACAGACGGAAGTGGAACTCAAGTTGGCTGAGCTCGTTCAGCAGGGGTTCGGGACAAGGTAGCACGACCAGTGAAATCAGGCCAGGGGTCCACAAACTGCAGTCAGGCTAGACGCACGGGATCAGCAGCATGACCAGGGGCTCGGGGGAGACACACGGATAAGAAAACTCAAATAACTTTTGAATGGATTATGATAGAGACATGAGCTTTTGGACTTGGTTTTATTATAGGATTATCTAACCAATTAACATACTATTGTACCAATTAGTCATCCTAAAGTCATCTTCTTCATGCTGATGATCTGTACATGAGACAGATAACAATACAGTACAAATAGATTTTAAAAGAATATGGAATATAATACAGATATGCGCATGTGTTGGTTTCTAATAATAATGCTACTACTACTAGGTTGCTCTCTCCCTGCTTTTCCTTAAAATGTCTATCTGATATAACTAGCTAGTTGTTATTTATAGGCTTTCTGCATCGCTGGTCTATAGATGCATGACTACTTGATCATGATGTTGTGGCTGTAACATGTCATTGGCATTGCATTAAAACAACAACTAGCTAGCTTTATCAGATAGACATTTTCAGGAAAAGCAGTGCAAGATATCATTTGAGAAATTGTACCTTTTTATCTCTGACTGGAGCATTGCAACAGCCAGATGGAAGCAGCTGCACTTCTGATCTTCTTCCCCATCCCTTCTTGTCTAGATTCTACAGGGAGTTAGCCAGTTCTCCTCAAAACAGTGTTAGCAAGCTAGCTAGCTAGCCAACTTAAGCAAAGATATCTCAGCTTGCTAACTAACAAAGCCAACCAACCATCAAATACACACAGAGCAAACAACCAGCCATGTTGTTTCAATGAAAAATAATCAACTTTGAGGCAGTAATGCTATGGGGAAACACTTGTTTTACATTTTTTATACATTTTTCTCACCAAGGCCTTGCTGTAGCTTTCAAATTCTGTCAATGTCATTTAGTAATTGTAACAAATGTGTATCCATATTTAGCGACATCTCCTTCATCCCTTAGTTATCAAAGCATCGTGACAGGACAGAAGTCAAATGGAAATTAAACCCAATAAGAAGTGGGATGGAATGTGGGAGGTGTAAGAATGTATTGACACTATTTAATTGGAATTTCAAGTTCAATTGGAATGAACCCCTACCCTATATGTCAGCATGTTTGGTTATGCTGTAAATTTATACAGAATGCCCTATATTCATACTCTATTCATAAACTTGACTGATGTGCTATATCATGAGCAGGTAGCTGTCACACCCTGATCTGTTTCACCTGTCTTGTGATTGTCTCCAACCCCCACCAGGTGTCTCCCATTACCTCATCTGTATTTATACCTGCGTTTTCTATTTGTCTGTTGCCAGTTAGTCTTGTCCCGTCAAGTCCTACCAGTGTGTTCCCTGTGCTCTAGTTTTTGCTTTTCTTAGTCTTCCCAGTTCTGACCTTTCTGCGTTTCGATCAATGACGTAACTCGCTCTGAGACCTTGAAGTAGTGGTTCCCCCTGCTCTGCAACACCTGAGCTGTGATGTTAGCACTTTTTTCTCTCTGCTATGTCTGTCTGCTGTCCACCAGATTGACAAACAGGTGCTGACTGCCTCCCAGGTCAGCCACACTTGACATATTTCAGACAGCTCATTCACCCACCTACGCATACTGTATGTCCAGTCTGGTCACCTTTAGTTATTTATTTATCCTTTATTCACAGGGTGTGCAGCCGATACGCAGCAGAGCGATGCTCTGTCACTTCTCAGAATGGTGCTGATTTAATAAAGTTTAAATTCAATTTGAATCAATATGTCTCGCAGGATCACTTAATGAATCATTAGTATTCTACATAACAAACCGTTTGTAATAGCATAGTATAACTTTAGACTCTATAACTTTAGTCTCGCTACTGCTCTACCAAAAACACCACGAAATTACAGTAGGCTACATATGATGTTTTTCTGTTGAGATCAGAACTTAATAGCGGGACACTAGGCTTGATTTAAACTAAATATAGGTGGAAGTGTAGCGTCTTAACTCCTTTTGCTCTAAAATTCAACTTAACAGTATTTAGACTACTTACATCATTAAGATCGAAATGCATATTCCCACAAAACTGATTGGGATCAATTGTTGGCATGCAGATGCAGCATGCATATTTCAGCTGTAAAATGTGAAGAATATCATTCACGATTGAGAGTGATGATGGCCTAATTTATAGACAGGTAGTTAGGATTTTAGGATTTAGGATTTTAAAAACATAACATTTTCTTTGAGCCCCTATGTGTCGGCGTAGATGCTGATAATGATAGGTAATTATAGGCCTAACCATCTTATGGTAGATGGAAAGGTTTTCCTAAAAATCTTCTCAATAAAATGCTAACTAGCTACAAAGTAACATATGCCTACCTGGCAGAATGATATCATGATTATTTGCATCAATACAGTGGCCATTTGTTTCGCAAACACCCTCTCATGTGCTACAGAAACACCACCAACCAAACAACAGTGCTAGATGCCTGAACACTTGAATTAAAAGGGAACAAAAAATATGTATTTTTCTCAGACATCAAAAGTGGTCGGTCTCCTGATGTGATTTAAGCATTGCTGTGGACTTAGAACATCCAGTTGGGTTATTTTCTATTTAAAAAGTATGACTTTGAGAGCGAAAACCTGCAAAAAATGTCAGAATTCTGAAACCTGGGAATTTCTGAATTAGTTGACAACTTAATTTATTACATTTACATTTAAGTCATTTAGCAGACGCTCTTATCCAGAGCGACTTACAAATTGGTGCATTCACCTTATGACATCCAGTGGAACAGCCACTTTACAATAGTGCATCTAAATCTTTTAAGGGGGGTGAGAAGGATTACTTTATCCTATCCTAGGTATTCCTTAAAGAGGTGGGGTTTCAGGTGTCTCCGGAAGGTGGTGATTGACTCCGCTGTCCTGGCGTCGTGAGGGAGTGTGTTCCACCATTGGGGAGCCAGAGCAGCGAACAGTTTTGACTGGGCTGAGCGGGAACTGTACTTCCTCAGTGGTAGGGAGGCGAGCAGGCCAGAGGTGGATGAACGCAGTGCCCTTGTTTGGGTGTAGGGCCTGATCAGAGCCTGGAGGTACTGAGGTGCCGTTCCCCTCACAGCTCCGTAGGCAAGCACCATGGTCTTGTAGCGGATGCGAGCTTCAACTGGAAGCCAGTGGAGAGAGCGGAGGAGCGGGGTGACGTGAGAGAACTTGGGAAGGTTGAACACCAGACGGGCTGCGGCGTTCTGGATGAGTTGTAGGGGTTTAATGGCACAGGCAGGGAGCCCAGCCAACAGCGAGTTGCAGTAATCCAGACGGGAGATGACAAGTGCCTGGATTAGGACCTGCGCCGCTTCCTGTGTGAGGCAGGGTCGTACTCTGCGGATGTTGTAGAGCATGAACCTACAGGAACGGGCCACCCCCTTGATGTTAGTTGAGAACGACAGGGTGTTGTCCAGGATCACGCCAAGGTTCTTAGCGCTCTGGGAGGAGGACACAATGGAGTTGTCAACCGTGATGGCGAGATCATGGAACGGGCAGTCCTTCCCCGGGAGGAAGAGCAGCTCCGTCTTGCCGAGGTTCAGCTTGAGGTGGTGATCCGTCATCCACACTGATATGTCTGCCAGACATGCAGAGATGCGATTCGCCACCTGGTCATCAGAAGGGGGAAAGGAGAAGATTAATTGTGTGTCGTCTGCATAGCAATGATAGGAGAGACCATGTGAGGTTATGACAGAGCCAAGTGACTTGGTGTATAGCGAGAATAGGAGAGGGCCTAGAACAGAGCCCTGGGGGACGCCAGTGGTGAGAGCGCGTGGTGAGGAGACAGATTCTCGCCACGCCACCTGGTAGGAGCGACCTGTCAGGTAGGACGCAATCAAGCGTGGGCCGCGCCGGAGATGCCCAACTCGGAGAGGGTGGAGAGGAGGATCTGATGGTTCACAGTATCGAAGGCAGCCGATAGGTCTAGAAGGATGAGAGCAGAGGAGAGAGAGTTAGCTTTAGCGGTGCGGAGCGCCTCCGTGATACAGAGAAGAGCAGTCTCAGTTGAATGACTAGTCTTGAAACCTGACTGATTTGGATCAAGAAGGTCATTCTGAGAGAGATAACGGGAGAGCTGGCCAAGGACGGCACGTTCAAGAGTTTTGGAGAGAAAAGAAAGAAGGGATACTGGTCTGTAGTTGTTGACATCGGAGGGATCGAGTGTAGGTTTTTTCAGAAGGGGTGCAACTCTCGCTCTCTTGAAGACGGAAGGGACGTAGCCAGCGGTCAGGGATGAGTTGATGAGCGAGGTGAGGTAAGGGAGAAGGTCTCCGGAAATAGTCTGGAGAAGAGAGGAGGGGATAGGGTCGAGCGGGCAGGTTGTTGGGCGGCCGGCCGTCACAAGACGCGAGATTTCATCTGGAGAGAGAGGGGAGAAAGAGGTCAGAGCACCGGGTAGGGCAGTGTGAGCAGAACCAGCGGTGTCGTTTGACTTAGCAAACGAGGATCGGATGTCGTCGACCTTCTTTTCAAAATGGTTGACGAAGTCATCTGCAGAGAGGGAGGAGGGGGGGAGGGGAGGAGGATTCAGGAGGGAGGAGAAGGTGGCAAAGAGCTTCCTAGGGTTAGAGGCAGATGCTTGGAATTTAGAGTGGTAGAAAGTGGCTTTAGCAGCAGAGACAGAGGAGGAAAATGTAGAGAGGAGGGAGCGAAAGGATGCCAGGTCCGCAGTGAGGCGAGTTTTCCTCCATTTCCGCTCGGCTGCCCGGCGCCCTGTTCTGTGAGCTCGCAATGAGTCGTCGAGCCACGGAGCGGGAGGGGAGGACCGAGCCTGCCTGGAAGATAGGGGACATAGAGAGTCAAAGGATGCAGAAAGGGAGGAGAGGAGGGTTGAGGAGGCAGAATCAGGAGATAGGTTGGAGAAGGTTTGAGCAGAGGGAAGAGATGATAGGATGGAAGAGGAGAGAGTAGCGGGGGAGAGAGAGCGAAGGTTGGGACGATCACTAAAGGCAAAGTAATTATGGCACCCTTTTCCCTATTTAGTGAACTACTTTTGATAGAGCTCTGGTCAAAAGGAGTGCATTAAACAGGGAATAGGGTGAAATTTGGGACACAACCCTGATGAAGGGATTTGAATGTGTGACCAGGTAGAAATCGGAGGCATGTATACAACTCTAATCAATGATTGGTTACTGTGTCCTCTAACAGAAAATAGACATCTTGGAATGTGGAATCTAGCAGTATTATCTCGCCCCTGGCTCAAGGTCATAATATAGTCTGTGCTTAATTGCTGAGAAACTTGATTTTGCTCCAAAAATTAGGCCACCTAAGCAACCTGCAGTGAGGTGCATTTTAAGCAGTATTGTGTTTATGCAAACAGATAGAGGCTGGTTCCCAAATAGCACTCTGCACTGCCCTATGGACCCTGGTCAAAATTTGTGCACTACATAGGGAATAGGGTGCCATTTACTGTCCTGCTCTGAGCATTCCAGGCTATCAATGCTACCAAAGCCGTTATACAATCAGTAGTGAAAGTCTACAAACCCCCGGCGCAGTCTTCACATTTTACTGCCTTTTGTTGACTCAAAATTTAATCTCAAAAGGGAATAAATATATTTATTTTCCTACTGATCTACACAACTTTAAGTTAAAGAAAAATTATATAACATTTTCCAAATTAATAAAATAAAAAAATATATCTTGATTGCATATTTCTTCACACCCCAGAGTTAATATTTGGTGGAAGCACCTTTGCAGCCATGTGTGCTAGGTAGGTAGCCTAGTGATTAGAGCACTGGACTTGTAACTGAAAGGTTGCAAGATTGAATCCATGATGTGACATGGTACATTTACATTTACATTTAAGTCATTTAGCAGACGCTCTTATCCAGAGCGACTTACAAATTGGAACAAATCTGTTGTTCTGCCCCTGAACAAGGCAGTTAACCCACTGTTCCTAGGCTGTCACTGAAAATAAGAATTTGTTCTTAACTGACTCGTCTAGTTGAATAAAGGTAACAATAAGATTCTACACATTTCTTCACAACTCTTACATTTATACATTGTTTTTGTAAAAATTGCTCAGGCTCAGTAAATTTGGTTGGGACTCACGGATGGACAGCAATATTCGAACCTTGTCTCTTCTTCAAGCACTAAGTACCTCTCAACACCTCTTGGAAAGCCATTCTGGTGTGTCTTAGGCATTAATATTTGTGTAATTGTCCCCCTGAAAAATAAAACTCTATCCCAGGGTTTTCAGAAGACTGAGGCTGGTTTTCCTTGAATGCTTTACCTGGACTTAGCTTTCATACTTTCATATTTATTTCGATCCTGATAAACTCCCCAGTCCCTGCTGTTGACAAGCATACCCATAACATGATGCTGCCACCACAATATTTGAAAATACAGAGGATTTTGGGGCTGAGGCTGAGTTTCTACTAAGCTTACATATGGAATTGTTTTGAAAAGGTCATAGCAAGGATCTAGTACAATTAATTGCTGAAACATTTTATTTGGCCTCACTGCTATTAACCCATAGAAATGCATTGAATAACATATTCATACATGGCAAAACAGATAGTCAAAAATTATTTATTTGGCACTAAAGTAGTTCCATACATACAGTATTTCCATTCATTTTTTTACTTTTGCTGGGCTGCCTTCAGGCGAGTCTTGTGAGGCTTGTGGGCGTCCTAGAGCAATGGGCTCACACTAGTGTGTATCCCAAACTGTTTGGACACTGCAGACAGAAGTTGGCAGATCCGTTGTGCCGACTTCAGAATCCCCTTACCCTCGTGGGGGTCGCAGACCAAAACAGAGAACAGAACACCATCATGTTTGCGAGACACTACAGATGTATCCTGATCTGAAAAACACCGCTGTAGCTCTGTGACTTTCCACCACAGATGTGAAAGACCGACACGACGGATGCGGTGGATTGAGACTCAGCCCATGCGAAACATTTTTTTTTTAATGCTAATTATATTTCTGCAGGGGCACAGACATCAACTCTAGTGGTTTAATTAAACAATTAAAATACCATCATGCTTAGGATACCATGTATAAAAATGCCCAATTGCCTATTATTATGTCTACCATGGCTTGAAGAAGAGATCTCAGTGACATTGAAAGAGGGGTTTCAAATATGCATAGGTTTAAAGTGTGGGTGGGTGTGTGTGTGCGCACGCGCGTGATTGGGTGTGTCACCATATCTCAAGACAACTGAACACTTATGGGAGATTCTGGAGTGGCACCTAAAGACAACGTTATCCACCGCAATCAACAAAACAACACATTATGGAATTTATTGTGGAAGAATGGTGTTGCGTGCCTCCAGTAGAGTCCCAGTCACTTGTAGAATCTATGCCAAGGTGTATTGAAGCTGTTCTGGCAGCTCATAGTGGCCCAATGCCCTTAAGACACTTTATGTTGGTGTTTCCTTTTTTTGGTAGTTACCTGTAACTAGTACTGAAAGGTCAATGGTATGGTTTCTTCATACATCAAAAGATTAAAAAGGGGCTTTATCGTTCTCCTTACAGCTACCCTATGCAAAGAGAAGACACTCTCCGACTCTCATTAACCGCCTACATATCGTGCATTCGGCAGTACATTTCTTCAAAGTTTTAATCAATTAGCTGCTTCCAATTAGCTTGCTTATCAATAAAAAAGCTGAGATTTCTGTGCTGGTATAGATCTTAGACGTACAGTACATGAGGAACATATGCCAGCGCCAGTCTTATCATAACTCAGTTATCCTGAGACCTCTCTGAGTGTCCGTCAGTTTGTTTCTTGAGTCTGGCTCTCAGCATGTGGACTTGGTGACAGTCAAGCATTTAGCCATCTGTTCTGGGTTATTGTCTGCCATGGCAGGCCAATAACCCAGCATTCATCAGGTTCAGAGTGTTCAATAGTCTCATGTACAGGGTTGCAGGTGTGATTGCAGGGTACAATGAAAATCTTAGACTCTGAGCTCCAACATACATAATGAAGTGAAATAAAACAATGAAAATGGTCATAAAGAACACTAATAATAATAATAATAATATACTGTACATGTTAACAACTGCAACAGTGATGAATGTCATTGGGATGGGGGCAGAGTAAAAGTCAGTTGGGGGGGTGGGGATAAAATGTCCATAAGAGGAGCAGCAGGTAAGGTAGGTGACCGATGAGGGGTGGGGGGGAATGTCCATAGGGGGAGTTGCAGGGGGAGGGGGAGCAGGTAGTGAACTAGTGGTGGCTATAAAGCAGCATGATGGTCTGCGGGTAGAAACTATTTGTTGTTGTTCAGTTTTCACCATGGTGCTCCTGTACTGTCCGCGCCTGAGTGATGGAAGTGGGGAGAACAGGGAACGGTTCAGGTGGATAATGATCTTCTTGGCCTTCCTGCTACACCTGGTGTTGTAGGTGTCCTGGAGGGCAAGCAGTGTGCATCCAATGGTGCATTCGACAGTGTGTATCACCCTCTGAAGTGCCTTCCGGTCCGCGGCGGTGGAGTTGCCATACCAGGCTGTGATCTAGTCTCACAGTATGTTCTCATTGATGTTTCTGGAGAACACTGTGAGGGCCCTCGGGGACAAGGTCAATTTGAAAAGTCGCTGTCCGTGTTATTTGACCATTTCAGATTCTCTGAGATGTGTACGCCAAGGAATATTAAGTTATTGGCCGTCTCCATGGCGGCCCAGTTAAAGGCCTCCTTCATTTTTAAATGGAAGGAGTTTGGAACCACCAAGACTCTTCCTAAAGCTGGCCGCAAGGCCTAACTGAGCAATTGGGGAGAAGGATCTTGGTCAGGCAGTTGGTCACTCTGACAAAACTCCAGAGGTCCTCTGTGGAGATGGGAGAACCTTTCAGAAGGACAACCATCTTTGCAGCACTCCACCAATCAGGCCTTTATGGTAGAGTGGCCATACGGAAGCCACTCCTCAGTAAAAGGCACATGAAAGCCTGCTTGGAGTTTGCCAAAAGGCACCTAAAGGACTGTCACACCATGAGAAACAAGAATTTTCTGATCTGATGAAACCAAGATTGAACTCTTTGGCCTGATCCCTAAGTGTCAAATCTGGAGGAAATTTGGCATCATCCCTATGGTGAAGCTTGGTGATGGTAGCATCATGCTATGGGGATGTTTTTCAGTGGCAGGGACGGGACGACAAGTCAGGATCGGGAGAAAGATGAATGGAGCAAAGTACAGAGGGATCCTTGATGAAAACCTGCTCGGGACCTCAGACTGGGGTGAATGTTCAACTTCCAACAGGACAATGACCCTAAAGCATACAGCCAAGACAACACAGGAGTGGCTTCTGGACAAGTCTCTGAATGTCCTTGAGTGGCCCAGCCAGAGCCCAGACTTAACCTGATCTAGCGTCTCTGGAGAGACCTGACAATAGCTGTGCAGCGACACTCCCCATCCAACCTGACAGAGCTTGACAGGATCTGCAGAGAATGGAGAAACTCCCCAAATACAGGTGTGCCAAGCTTGTAGTCTCATACCCGCTGACAAAGGTGTGTCAACAAAGTACTGAGTAAAGGGTCTGAATACTTATGTAAATGTAACATTTCATTATTTCTTTTTTAATTAGCAAAAAGTTCTAGAAAGCGTTTTTTACTTTGTCATTATGGGGTATTGTGTGTAGATTGATGAGGGATATTTAAAAATTTCAATTTTAGAATATGGCTGTAACGTAACAAAATGTGGAAAAAGTCAAGGGGTCTCAATACTTTCCGAATGCTCTGTATGTACAAGAGGAGATGTAATTTCAAAACGGTTCACTCGATATGGATGGAAATACCCTCAAATTAAAACTGTCAGTCTGCACTTTAACCTCCTAGACATATTATTGTTTCAAATCCGAAATGCTGGAGTACAAAGTACAACATTTTGGACCTGTATTATGATATATCAATACTTGATTTTGTCTATAGTGCATTGAAAACACTTCAAGTTCCGCTTGAAAAACGTTTTTTATTTAAAATCAATATTACATTTTATTGAACAGGATATACTGTACTTTTTAATCAAAACAAGCTGACTAAAATGTACCCAAGAAATAGCATTGTTGGGAGATCTGGAGAGACCTGGTCAGTCAATTACTAATATACTAATACTCTTAGTAAAATTATTTCTCTTCAACTCGCAAACTGTGGATTCTATTCTATTAGATACACCGCTCAAAAAATAAAGGGAACACTAAAATAACACATCCTAGATCTGGATGAATGAAATATTCTTATTAAATACTTTTTTCTTTACATAGTTGAATGTGCTGACAACAAAATCACATAAAAATTATCAATGGAAATCAAATTTATCAACCCATGGAGGTCTGGATTTGGAGTCCAGACCTCCACACTACAGGCTGATCCAACTTTGATGTAATGTCCTTAAAACAAGTCAAAATGAGGCTCAGTAGTGTGTGTGGCCTCCACGTGCCTGTATGACCTCCCTAAAACACCTGGGCATGCTCCTGATGAAGTGGTGGATGGTCTCCTGAGGGATCTCCTCCCAGACCTGGACTAAAGCATCTGCCAACTCCTGGACAGTCTGTGGTGCAACGTGGTGTTGGTGGATGGAGCGAGACATGATGTCCCAGATGTGCTCAATTGGATTCAGGCCTGGGGAACGGAAGGGCCAGTATATAGCATCAATGCCTTCCTCTTGCAGGAACTGCTGACACACTCCAGCCACATGAGGTCTAGCATTGTCTTGCATTAGGAGGAACCCAGGGTCAACCGCACCAGCATATGGTCTCACAAGGGCTCTGAGGATCTCATCTCGGTACCTATTGGCAGTCAGGCTATCTCTGGCGAGCACATGGAGAGCTGTGCGGCCCCCCAAAGAAATGCCACCCCACACCATGACTGATCCACCGCCAAACCGGTCATGCTGGAGGATGTTGCAGGCAGCAGAACGTTCTCCATGGCGTCTCCAGGCTGTCACGTCTGTCACATGTGCTCAGTGTGAACCTGCTTTCATATGTGAAGAGCACAGGGCGCCAGTGGCGAATTTGCCAATCTTGGTGTTCACTGGCAAATGCCAAACGTCCTGCACGGTGTTGGGCTGTAAGCACAACCCCCACCTGTGGACGTCGGGCCCTCATACCACCCTCATGGAGTCTGTTTCTGACCGTTTGAGCAGACACATGCACATTTGTGGCATGCTGGAGGTCATTTTGCAGGGCTCTGGCAGTGCTCATCCTGCTCCTCCTTGCACAAAGGCGGAGGTCGAGGTCCTGCTGCTGGCTTGTCTCCTGATGTACTGGCCTGTCTCCTGGTAGCGCCTCCATGCTCTGGACACTACGCTGACAGACACAGCAAACCTTCTTGCCACAGCTCGCATTGATATGCCATCCTGTATGAGCTGCACTACCTGAGCCACTTGTGTGGGTTGTAGACTCCATCTCATGCTACCACTAGAGTGAAAGCATCGCCAGCATTCAAAAGTGACCAAAACATCAGCCAGGAAGCATAGGAACTGAGAAGTGGTCTGTGGTCACCACCTGCAGAACCACTCCTTTATTGGGGGTGTCTTGCTAATTGCCTATCATTTCCACCTGTTGTCAGCATGTGAAATTTATTGTCAATCAGTGTTGCTTCCTAAGTGGACAGTTTGATTTCACAGAAGTTTGATTGACTTGGAGTTGCATTGTGTTGTTTAAGTGTTCCCTTTATTGTTTTGAGCAGTGTATATTCAAATTGTATGTTAAAAGTCATAGCAGAGTTGAAAGATAAATGAAGAGTAGAAATTGTGAAGAGGGTGGCCAGCAGAAATACGTGGGATGGGCAGTAGGAAACTGAGGGATGAGATGTGGAACTGGAGACTAGTGGGAGTGGAGTTGCTGGGAGGGTGATAGAATGACGGTCAAAGATAAAAGTAACAAATAAAGTCAAAATAAACACAAAAAAACTATGTTTGAATGACACTAGGGGCAACGCTGTTCCATCCAATGCCTGTTTGCCTGAGGCTGATGCCGCGCAGGTGCTTGTATGAGTGTACACATGCATATACACACACTCGCATTCAAATGCCCATGTGCACACACACGGACAGACATACACATGCACTCAAATTTTTGATTCCCTTGATCTCTTTTGTTTCTGCATCGTTGTTTTACGTTCTTGTTTTCCTTTATTTATTTTCTCTCTTTTGTTCATTTTGTTGGTTGTTGGTACATCGGGGGATGGTGGCTTGGAGGGGGGGTTTGGGGGTGGTGAATGGAGGGAGAGGTTTTTTATTTGGGGCTGGGTCTTGGATGGTTGAAGGGCAGCTCCCAGGGAACTGTGGGGGGTCTTGGATAGTTGGTGGACTGGCGGTTGGGAGCTTGGACCGGTGGCCGATAGGTCGCTGGTTTGGTTCCCCCTTTTCGACTTGGTGGGAGATCTGTCGATGTGCTCTTGGGAGGGGGGACTTGACTCTAGTTTCTCCTGTGTTTCGCTCTGGAGGGGTGTCTGTCAGATAACTGAATGTAATGTAAATGTTGAGCAGCTTCACTGCAGGTATATTGTATGTTTTAATATTCAATAAAAACATTTTTTATTTAAAATGAACCTGAATAGAATGACATCTCACTGACATTAAACTGTTACTCACCAATAAGCATAATTACATTATAGTTACTTTGAGCAGTGTTCAGTTCAATCCCAAACAGTGCAAAACAAGTTTTAAACTAGTAAAGAAAAAAGAGTAAACCTTTAATACCCCTCAAACTTCAGGTACTGTATATTTGTTTCTTTAACGGTATACACAGTTAGTCCAATGAATCAGAACAGATGCCTTCACTCCTCCGCCTTAATCTATTCACAGGCATATTGCAGTAAGAAGTTCAAAGTGACAAACTGTCTCTTTGCTTTTCTGCTAAAATACCACAAGGATGTGAAAAGAAAATGTTTTACTGATTAGGCAGACTCAATATGCTGTTTCTGTACATAGGTGTTTTAGGGCTCTTTTCAATCCACATCGCGGAAGTTCAGCTTTACAGCTTGATTGAAATGTAAAGGTAATGTTCCCACGCTAGCAGAGACTGCCCTAACATACCAATGGGAGTGTGAGGGTCTTTATACTGAATAAAGCGATACTAGGCAGGGACTCAATATTAGCTGTCCGTCTGTCCATCTGTCCTGTTCACAGGTATTTTAGAATCCACTCTCTGTGGACATTTGTTTCCCATATGGCACCATATTTCCTATATAGTGTATTACTTTTGACCATAGCCCTGTAGGCCCTGATCAAAAGTAATGCACTCCAAAGAGAATAGGGTGCCATGTGGTATTGTGTAACACTCTGCCCTAATACATAACGCAGTGGAGATCTTTTATAATTGGACTTGACCATTCGGCGATAGAGAGAAGTCTTCTGGCAGCAGCATGAGTGTGACTGTGAGTGCAGTAGAACAGCCGCCTAATGGACACCTCTCTTCAACCATTTCTTTTAGATATTAATGACCATTCATACAATGTTAAAAACTCTGGAAAATCTCACTTGACCGAAAGAAGCACTGTGGAGAAAAATAACATTGATGTTTTCACAAGTCTTCCAATTAAAAAACGATGTGCTCCAGGAGTAGCACTTTAGTTTAAAGTGCTGAAATAACAAGGTAAAGTCCAGAAAGTAATAGGAAACAACAGGGAAATAAGACGCGGGATTAACCTCTTAATAGTTAGCATGTAGCCACTAAGTACTTGTATGAAGTGAATTTAATTTTCCTGGTTGCTATGTAAGAAACAATTATTAATTACTGAAGAACTATCAATAATAGAGGCTAATAAGCAGAAGTTATGTAGTAAGCATTTAAGGCCATTTCACCTTTTCTCTGTACTTATTAAGAATGTACTTGGAACTTTCGTGGAAAGAAATGTTTACGAAACTACATCATACTACATCATACAGTATGTGGGTCAACCTCAAAACGTACCTTTTGGGTCTTTGCTTGTAGCTGGGTAGTTACCTTGCCATTGCTCTGTATTGAGTTCACACGCGCTTGCACAACATTTTTTATTGGCATAATAATAAAGACTGCATTTAAACTTTAAAAATGAATTCCCTTTAAATGTGGCATGAACACAACCAGTTGTGATATTTGCATTTGATTGTCAAACAAATCACTTTAAAAAAGTAGGCTACTTGTGCACGTTTGTCCACTCAAAAATAATTCCAGCATTCCAACTCGCACCATTTGATGAATGGAAATAGACATCTGTTACAAAACACCAAAAAGTATGCCTGCTGACATTCAGTGATTGCCATTGATTAGGCCTGCATTATATCTTGCTGACAAATGTACCTTGTTTGTAGCCTGAAAATTCCAGACACCTGAAATGGTGCCCGAAACTGTCCCAGAAAAAACAGAAGGTCACCCCAACACACACATGGTTAACTTACTAGACTAGGTTACAATGTGTATTACCAGGAACTTCAAATAGGCCTATCAGTAGCAAATGTGTAGTGGTACAAAAACATTGGTGGGTAAACTCTGATTGTTGGTCGATGTGTGAAAAAGTCCCGCTCCCTATACTTTCAGTGCTTTTTAAGAAGAAGGTTGGTAAACAGCTTTTACTTCTGTTTACCCCCAAGTGGTGCAGCAGTTTAAGGCACTGCACCATAGTGCTAGAGGCGTCACTACAGACCATGGTTCGATCCCAGGCTGTATCACAACTGGTCGTGATCGGAAGTCCGATCAGAGTCATCCGGGTTAGGGTTTGGCCAGTGTAGGCCATCATTGTAAATATAAATTTGTTCTTAACTGACTTGTCTAGTTAAATAAAGGTTAGAAAAAGAAAAGAAAAGGAAGAAAATGATGCTGCCGATAGACTACTCTCTCAGCCAAGGCAATTTTAAACGCATGAGCACACGCAGAATAGGTAGCATACATTCAATATAATTCATGAGTTGAATCACCCTAGATCACGAGTTGTCCATTATTCATGAGTTAATGCTTGGAGTCTTGTGCCATAAAACACTCGTGTGACATAAAACACTTTCTTTCCTTACATTAATTATAGTGTTATTTGCCATTATTAAGTATTTAACAATTGGATTAGAACATTGCATTTAAACCCTGTACGAAGTATGGATCTTGGAGACTATGGAAAATGCACTATATGTATAACTATGCCTGTGTAACATTTTACTATGTTTTGCTGTGGAAACCGTTCTCATGTGCACAAAAATCCAAAATATTGCCTATGCCACTGCAAAATCGAATGCTTCTAACCGAAAGAATCAACTATAGGCCTACTGTCATTAATGTGTATTTGTTGGATGGATTGGATGCGCATTGGTGTCTAGCTGTAGGCTACCTGTCGAGTGATTTTGTCAACCATCATCAGCTGATCCAGGAAAGAAAACAAATATTGATTGAAAACAACAAAGCTAAATAAATGGTCTTCTACTTTTAGACACGGAGAACACCAGTACCAGCGCACACCTGGAAAACAAAGCAATGAGCACTCTAAACAGCTGACTGACAAAAGCAAACAATGATAATGCAACATATAAATCTAATGCATTGGAATAAAGGCAATTTTTTTATGGCTCCTTAGCAAACCAATGGCTAAAATGAGGACGCACAAAGGAACATCTATGAGTAAAGGAGCTCAACTGAGGCAGAAAGTCAGTACTACTGAATGGATAGCAAGGCAGCATAGAAATAAATGGTTTAAACCATGAGAGTGTCACGCCCTGGTCAAAGTATTTTGTGTTTTTCTTTATGTATTTGGTCAGGCCAGGATGTGACATGGGTTTTTGTATGTGGTGTGTAACTTAGTGGGATTGTAGCTTAGTGGGGTGTTCTAGGAGAGTCTATGGCTGTCTGAAGTGGTTCTCAATCAGAGGCAGGTGTTTATCGTTGTCTCTGATTGGGAGCCATATTTAGGCAGCCATATTCTTTGGTTGTATTGTGGGTGATTGTCCTGAGTGTCTTGTTGTCCTTGTTTGATGTTAGTTGACACATGTATAGGCTGTTTTCGGTTTTCGTTTAGTTTATTGTTTTGTAGTGTTCGTGTTTAGTCGTTTTTACGTTTGTTTAAATAAACATGGATCGCAATCGACACGCTGCAGTTTGGTCCGACTCCCCTTCACCATTAGAAAACCGTGACAGAATCACCCACCGTAAACGGACCAAGCAGCGTGTCAACAGGCAGGAGCAGCCCAAAGAGGAGCTGCGTATTAAGGATTTCTGGACATGGGAGGAAATCCTTGACGGGAGAGGACCCTGGGCTAAACCAGGGGAGTGTAGCCGCCCAAATGTGCAGCAGGAGAAGAGGAAACAGGAGCAGCCCAAAGAGGAGTACAGTATGGACTATACTTCTTGGGAGGAGATAGACAGGTGGGCGGTCGACCCAGGGAGAGTGCCGGAGCCCGCCTGGGATTCGATGGAGCAGTGCGCGGAAGGTTACAGGAGAATGAGGTTGGCGAAGCAAGCACGACGGCGCGGACGGAAGCCCGGGAATCAGCCCCAAAAATGTATTGGGGGGTGGCTTACAGGGAGTATGGCAACGCCAGGTAGGAGACCTGCGCAAACTCCCTGTGCTTACCGGGGGGCTAGAGAGACCGGGCAGGCACCGTGTTATGCAGTGGTGCGCACGGTGTCCCCAGTGCGGGTGCATAGCCCGGTGCGATATATTCCAGCTCCACGTATCAGCCGGGCTAGATTGAGCGTCGAGCCAAATGCCATGAAGCCGGCTCTACGCATCTGGTCCCCAGTGCGTCTCCTTGGGCCGGCTTACATGGCACCAGCCTTGCGCTCGGTGTCTCCGGTTCGCCTACATAGCCCAGTACGGGCTATTCCACCTCGCCGCACTGGCAGGGCGACCGAGAGTATTCAACCAGGTAAGGTTGGGCAGGCTCGGTGCTCAAGAGCTCCAGTGCGCCTGCACGGTCCGGTCTATCCAGTACCACCTCCACACCCCAGCCCTCCGGTAGCAGCTCCCCGCACCAGGCTCCCTGTGCGTGTCCTCGGCCCAGTACCACCAGTGCCAGCACCACGCATCAGGCCTACAGTGCGCCTCGCCTCTCCTGCGCTGTCGGAGCCTTTCTCCTCTCCTACGCTGCCGGAGTCTCCCGCCTGTCCGGCGCCGCTGCCGGAGTCTCCCGCCTGTCCGGCGCCGCTGCCGGAGTCTCCCGCCTGTCCGGCGCCGCTGCCGGAGTCTCCCGCCTGTCCGGCGCCAGAGCCCCTCAGCCCAGAGGCGCCAGAGCCCGTCAGTCAGGATCCGCCAGAAGTGCCCGTCGGCCAGGATCTGCCCGTCGGCCAGGATCTGCCAGGATCTGCCAGTCAGCCAGGATCCGCCAGTCAGCCAGGATCCGCCAGTCAGCCAGGATCTGCCAGATCTGCTAGTCAGCCAGGATCCGCCAGAAGTGCCCATCGGCCAGGATCCGCCAGTCGGCCAGGATCCGCCAGTCGGCCAGGATCCGCCAGTCAGCCAGGATCTGCCAGTCAGCCAGGATCTGCCAGTCAGCCAGGATCCGCCAGTCAGCCAGGATCTGCCAGATCTGCTAGTCAGCCAGGATCCGCCAGTCAGCCAGGATCTGCCGGAACCACCAGCAAGCCAGGATCTGGTAGATCCATCAACCTGCCTGAGCTTCCTCTCACTCCTGAGCTTCCTCTCACTCCTGAGCTTCCTCTCACTCCTGAGCTTTCTCTCACTCCCGAGCTTTCTCTCACTCCCGAGCTTTCTCTCACTCCCGAGCTTTCTCTCACCCCCGAGCTTTCTCTCACTCCCGAGCCATTCTGTATTTCTACTTGCACATCATCATCTGCACATCTATCACGCCAGTGTTAATGTCACGACTTCTGCCGAAGTTGGGTCCTCTCCTTGATCAAGCGGCACTCGTCGGTCGGTGTCGCCGGTCTTCTAGCCATCATCGATCCACTTTTAAATTTCCATGTGTTTTGTCTTGTTTTTCCTCACACCTGGTTTCAATTCCCCCAATTACTTGTGGTATATTTAACCCTCTGCTCCCCCCATGTCTTTGTGTGGGAATGTTTATTGTAAGTGCTTGTGCACATGTTGACTGGTGCACGTCGGGTTTTTGTACCCATGTCATGTTATTCTTGATGCCGTTGGTTTTGCAATTAAACTGCTCCGGCTATTACCTAGTTCTGCTCTCTTGCGTCTGACTTCCCTGCCACCAGTTACGCACCCCTTACAGAATCCCACACCAGAATATGGAGACAGCAGGAGCAGGTGCCACTGGAAAAGGGATGGAGGAGCGTGTCCGTGAGCATGCGGTGATGCTCCACCATCTTGATTCCGCCATGGACCGTGTTGTCTAAACTATGGACCGCTGGGAGAGACAGGGAGTCCCTCCAGTGCCTCCACCAGCACAATCAGGGCCTCCACTACTTGTCCCCCCTTCACCCAGTCCCAGTGGGATTCGTCTCGCCCTGGTTTATGGTAATCGCCCGGGATTATGACGATCTCTACTTGGCAACCGTCCCCCCGGCTCCTTCAGGTCCTGAGAAGGTGTCGTCTCGTGCCTCTCTGGGAAAGCCTTGAAGTGGGCCAAAGCCGTTTGGGGAGAAGGAGTTGCGGCGCTGGACCATTTCAAGGATTTCTCTTCCACCTGAGGCAGGGGACGAGGAGCGCCCATGAGTTCGCCATGTTTTTTTTTTACCTGGCCGCCGGCGCGGGATGGGAACGATAGGGCCCTGATCGACCACTATCGCTGCAGTTTGCACGAGGACGTCCATCGGGAGTTGGCCTGCAGGACACCCCCCTCACCTTCAACCAGCTGGTGGACCTGTCCATTCGGCTGGATAACCTGCTGGCCAGCCGCGGACGTCCAGATCGGGTTCTGTCGGTTCCATCCCCCAGCACCACCGCTCCGGTGCCCTTGGAGCTGGGAGGTGCGTAGGGAGACTGGAGGAGGTTCCGGCTCGTGCACCATCTGTGGTCGCAGGAGTTATACTGCCGGTCGGTGCCGGGTTGGTTCCTCTGGGGTTCGAGGCAGCAGGCAGGGCACTCTGGCGTCATCCCAGGTGAGCCGGCACCCTTCTCACCCAGCGCCCTCTGTTTCAGACATGTTTTTGTATGTTTCTTTTCCTGAGTTTCCCCCCGATTCCCAGCATAGGGCGCTCGTCGATTCAGGCGTGGCTGGGAATTTTATAGACAGATCGTTCGCTCTTAGTTTAGGGATCCCCATTGTTCCCGTGGCTGTGCCCTTCCCCACTCACGCCTTAGACAGTCAACCATTAGGGTCAGGGTTAATTAGGGAGGCCACCGCTCCTCTGGGTATCAGTCTCTTCCTCATTGACTCTCCTGCGTTTCCCGTGAAGCTAGGCGTACCCTGGTTAGCTTGTCATGACCCCACTGTTTCTTGGCAACGGAGGGCTCCCACGGGCTGGTTGCGAGAGTGCTCGGGGAGGTGTTTAGGGGTTTCCGTTGGTGCTAATATGGTGGAAAGTCCAGACCAGTTCTCACATTTTATTTGTGTTTAAATTGATTGGTTAATACATTTTATGCTACACAAAGATAAATAACATATCGTTTTCTGAACTAATCCAATCTGTTGGTTTTATTGCACCCATTACTTAGATGGTTGTTCCAGTTTAGATGATTGAGGTAGTCTCAGTGTTCAGATTTCCCTAACCTGGCAGTCATTCTGAATGCAGGTTGTGGGGGATTAACAATTACACTTGTTGGATATGCTATGGCTGGATTCGAATAGGAATGACACATCACGTGGCCAGCCAGCATAATGTGACTTGCAGGCCTGATTTGCAGGCCTGATTTGACTGGTTGAAATAATATTTAGGGTTAGAATTTCACAGATTCCTTTCTTTGCAAATTGAATGAGTGGAAATACAAAATCGATTGTGCATGCTATATGGACATTTTTAGGATATGAAAAATGATTTTATCTAACAAAATGACACTTCATGTTATCTCTGGGACCTTTTGGATGATAAATCAGAGCAAGATTTCAGAATGTTAGTACACATTTCACCTTTATCAAACATGAGAAAAGGGTTTTGTTGTTTGGAGCTCTCCTCAAACAATAGCATGGCATGTTTTTGCAGTAGGAAGAACCGTCCAAAGATAAAAGGGTTCTTAGTAGATCCCTTCATAGAGTTTTTTTATGCAGATCCCTTCATAGAGGGATCTGGTTAGGACCATATACAGGGGGTTCTTTGAAGAGCCCTACATAGAGGTTTCTCTGCAAAGGGTTCTACAAAGCACCAATAAGGGTTCCCCTATGGGGACAAACCAAAGAACCCTCTACAGTTTTACTTAGCACCTTTTTTCCAAGAGTGTAGTCGTAAAGATTTGTCATTCAGCTTTTATCATTTATGACCTTTTATTGTGGCGTAAACACAACCAGCCGTCATGTTTTCATCTGATTGTCAATCACTTAAAAGGGCTCCTTTACTAGGCTACCCGTGCAGGTTCATCCACTCACGACATATTTCCAGCCTCCAAACAGTGGTGAATGGAAAGAGACATCTGCTACACAAAACACCACAAAGTGTAATGACATTTGGCGATTGTCATTAGGCCAGAATTTATGCATCCATTGCTGTCCGTGAGCGTCTCGGTGTGGGCCATTCATCTCTGCCTTGGCAAAATGTCAGTGTTCTCGTTTAGCCACATGGCATTTTGGAGGGTGGGCTATACCACCCGCTTTCAAATCCATTCACTCATTTTTCCAGCCTCTGACATGCCTAATGATAAATAATAGTGTAATAGCCTACAGTTTTCTTAATAGTTTCACCATAGTTTCTGTGTACCTCACTGTCTTTCTTTATAACTTTACTTTTAGGCATATCAGACTTAATTTCATGCAATTTCTGCCCAACAGTATGTTTGAATGCACTGCTTACTGCGCTCTCTGGCAGTGGACCTGCGTTGTGTTGTGGTGCATGTAGATTGACTGGAACCAGGACACACTGCTAGTGGTTCTGGTCTTTTATTACTGGCTGAGATGAAATACCTACATTGAATAAATTGCAGTGCAAAGCCAATTACATTAAATGGCAAGCTTTTCCACGCTGCACACACCTCTCCTCAGCAAGCATCGAAGCAGACTCATATAATACAGTTGCTAGAAAACATGAAAAGTATTTAATTATCTTAAGTACTAATATTCAAAAGTAATCAACAGTAATATTTTTGATAGCTACTAGCGTAGCTACTACCTAGTTACTAACTAGCTAGCTAGCTATCTACTAGCTAAGTAGCTAGCTACGCTCTGGACCAGAGCTAGTGAGGATCAGCGCTAGTTCGGACCAGAGATAGGTAGCTACTAGCTACGTCCTGGACAAGGGCTATGTAGTGCAGACCAGAGCTAGACCAGAGCTAATTAGTGCAGCCCGGAGCTAGCTAACTACAAGCTACATTTTGGATGAGAGCTGGACCAAAGATAGCTAGCTAGCTATTTGATACACCCTGGATCAGAGCTAGTGCAGGCGAGCTCTCTTAATCTACTAGCAACACTCTGGACCAGAGCTAGTTAGTGCGGATCAGAGCTATCTAGCTAGCTACTGGCTACACCCTGGGTCAGGGCAATAATGCTAGTTATTGCGGACCAGAGCTAGCTAGCTACGAGCTATGCCCTAGACCAGAGCTAGAGTTGACCAGAGTTACTAGCTATGCCCTGGACCAGAGCTAGTGTGGACCAGAGCTAGCTACTAGTAACAGTAATATTCTTAGATAGTCTGAATAAAACAGTTCTGAATTACAAAAAAATACAGGTAAAGATGTTTTTATTGTCACATACATTGGATAGGTGCAGCGAAATGTGATGTTTTTCAGGGTCAGCCATAGAAGTACAATAACCCCTGGAGCAAATTAGGGTTCAGTGCCTTGCTCAAGGGCACATAAACAGATTTTTCACCTTGTCATGGCCTTAAATACTTACTACATAACTTCTGCTTATTAGCCTCTATTATTGATAATTCTTCATTAATTAATAATTGTTTCATAACAAAAAGGAAAATTCATATCACTCTACATCAGTACTTAGCAGCTACATACAAACTACTAACAGATTATTAACGTGTTCTTACCTGTTCATTGCAGTCTTATTCGCTTGTTGTCCAGACATTACCGTTATTTCAAGCAGAGATGTTATTTTTCAAGCAGAAACTTGCTTCCTGCAACACTAACTCAAAAAAGTACTGGGACACTGTAAAGTCCATGGAGAATAAGAACACCTCCTCCCAGCTGCCCACTGCACTGAAGATAGGAAACACTGTCACCACTGATAAATCCACTAAAATTGAGAATTTCAATGAACATTTTTCTACTGCTGGCCATGCTTTCCACCTGGCTACCCCTACCCTGGTCAACAGCACTGCACCCCTCAAAGCAACTTGCCCAAACCTTCCCCATTTCTCCATCTCCCAAATCCAGTCAGCTGATGTTCTGAAAGAGCTGCAAAATCTGGACCCCTACAAATCAGCCGGGCTAGACAATCTGGACCCTTTCTTTCTAAAATTATCTGCCCAAATTGCTGCTTCCCCTATTACCAGCTTGTTCAACCTCTCTTTCGTGTCGTCTGAGATTCCCAAAGACTGGAAAGCAGCTGCGGTCATCCCCCTCTTCAAAGGGGGGCTCTTGACCCAAACTGCTACAGACCTATATCTATCCTACCCTGCCTTTCTAAGGTTTTCCAAGTCAACAAACAGATTACCCATCATTTCGAATCTCACCATACCCTCTCTGCTATGCAATCTGGTTTCAGAGCTGGTGATGGGTGCACCTCAGCCACACTCAAGGTCCTAAACAATATCTTAACCGCCATCGATAAGAAACATTACTGTGCAGCCGTATTCATTGATCTGGCCAAGGCTTTCGACTCTGTCAATCACCACATCCTCATCGGCAGACTCGACAGCCTTGGTTTCTCAAACGATTGCCTCGCCTGGTCCACCAACTACTTCTCTGATAGAGTTCAGTGTGTCAAATCGGAGGGTCTGCTGTCTGGACCTCTGGCAGTCTCTATGGGGGTGCCACAGGGTTCAATTCTTGAACCGACTCTCTTCTCTGTATACATCAATGAGGTCGCTCTTGCTGCTGGTGAGTCTCTGATCCACCTCTACGCAGACGACACCATTCTGTATACTTCTGGCCCTTCTTTGGACACTGTGTTAACAACCCTCCAGGCAAGCTTCAATGCCATACAACTCTCCTTCAGTGGCCCCCAATTGCTCTTAAATACAAGTAAAACTAAATGCATGCTCTTCAACCGATCGCTACCTGCACCTGCCCACCTGTCCAACATCACTCCTCTGGACGGCTCTGACTTAGAATACGTGGACAACTACAAATACTTAGGTGTCTGGTTAGACTGTAAACTCTCCTTCCAGACCCATATCAAACATCTCCAATCCAAAGTTAAATCTAGAATTGGCTTCCTATTTCGCAACAAAGCATCCTTCACTCATGCTGCCAAACATACCCTTGTAAAACTGACCATCCTACCAATCCTGGACTTTGGTGATGTCATTTACAAAATAGCCTCCAATACCCTCCTCAACAAATTGTATGCAGTCTATCACAGTGCAATCCGTTTTGTCACCAAAGCCCCATATACTACCCACCATTGCGACTTGTACACTCTCGTTGGCTGGCCCTCGCTTCATACTCGTCGCCAAACCCACTGGCTCCATGTCATCTACAAGACCCTGCTAGGTAAAGTCCCCCCTTATCTCAGCTCGCTGGTCACCATAGCATCTCCCACCTGTAACACACGCTCCAGCAGGTATATCTCTCTAGTCACTCCCAAAACCAATTCTTCATTTGGCCGCCTCTCCTTCCAGTTCTCTGCCGCCAATGACTGGAACGAACTACAAAAATCTCTGAAACTGGAAACACTTATCTCCCTCACTAGCTTTAAGCACCAACTGTCAGAGCAGCTCACAGATTACTGAACCTGTACATAGCCCACCTATAATTTAGCCCAAACAACTGCCTCTTTCCCTACTGTATTTAAATTATTTATTTATTTTGCTCCTTTGCACCCCAATATTTTTATTTCTACTTTGCAAATTCTTCCATTGCAAATCTACCATTCCAGTGTTTTACTTGCTATATTGTATTTACTTTGCCACCATGGCCTTTTTCTGCCTTTACCTCCCTTATCTCACCTCATTTGCTCACATCGTATATAGACTTGTTTATACTGTATTATTGACTGTATGTTTGTTTTACTCAATGTGTAACTCTGTGTCGTTGTATGTGTCGAACTGCTTTGCTTTATCTTGGCCAGGTCGCAATTGTAAATGAGAACTTGTTCTCAACTTGGCTACCTGGTTAAATAAAGGTGAAATAAAAAAAATAAACAAATTCAGCACTGTAAACTGAAGTGCTACCATTTCATCAGATGTCTTCTCTTCTTCCCTGTCAGCGTCTCACAGATTACTTTCCTCTGATTATCCCCTTGTTACCTGTGGATCACTATGCCACCCGAACTGTCTGTCTGTAAGGCAAACCAAACCATGTATTTCCATAGAGATTAGCATTTAAAAAAATATGAAATACTTCTCCTGCGCCGTCAATAGAAGGAAGGTAACAATCAGACAGAATATTTTAGAGCAAGCCTTGTGTTTTGACATCTGGATTTTCTGAGAACTTGATCTGTTAAAGGGGTCTCTACCTGCGGGAGGTAAGGAAGCGGTGTTTAAATGGTAATGCTTTATTTTTGTCCAGGATAATGCAGAGAAAGCACATAAAATTACAGGTAATGCTTGCAAAGGAACTGTCTGAAGTACAGAAAAGTTCCCCCCCACCAAATGAACATACTGTATGGAACATAATACTGTATTAACATACAAGTTTTGTCAGTGGAGTTTTCGTTATTTTCATTTGTTCGATTATCATTGCTATGCAGGGTGCAAATTGTAGGGGCGATGGGGGGGGATTTCCCCCCTCCACCCCCCACCCCTCTGCTTGAGTCATACCCATTTCTAAAGGGTTATATGTATTTTGGTAGATTGGTTTGATCTGATGCTTTTACTGTGGTACCAGGGAAAGTTGGTGTGCCATATTGGAAATATGTAAATACACAGTACTATATGTGGAGTGTACTTTAGAGGGATTCTGCATGGCTCAGACATGTTAACACTACATGAAGCCAACATTCATCAATATAATAGCAAAATATTTTCAACTCAATAGTCCAAACATTTATTTTCATCTTCATAACCATACTGCAGGTACATATAAATCCCTCTAGTGTATGTTATTATCATCTTTTAGGTATTGTATCACCGGAGAAGAATATTAGACAGAGATTGTTATAAAGACATTAATTAATTCAACATTTACATTTTTAAGAATATTTACAGTCCCATGAATGAGAGTATCAACACCTTTCAATGTCTATATCATTAACACTTCTGTGTCATATCACCAGTACCTGTACTGAACAACAATATAAACACAACATGCAACAATTTCATTGATTTTACTGAGTTACAGTTCATATGAGAAAATCAGACAATTTAAATAAATTCATTCGGCCCTAATCTATGGATTTCACATGACCGGGAATACAGATATGCATCTTTTGGTCACAGATACATAAAAAAAAATGGGCCTCACAATGGGCCTCAGGATCTCTTCACGGTATTTTGTTGCATTCAAATTGCCACTTGATAAAATACAATTGTGTTCGTTGTCCGTAGTTTATGCCAGCCTATACCATAATCCCACCATCACAATGGAGCACTCTGTTCACAACGTTGACATCAGCAAACTGCTTGCACACACGATGCCATACACATGCTCTGCGGTTGTGAGGCTGGTTGAACATACTGTAAATTCTTCAAAAGTGATGTTGGAGGCAACTTATTGTTGAGAAATGAACATTAAATGCCAATTGCACACTCCCTCAAAACTTGAGACATCTGTGGCATTGTGTTATGTGACAAAACTGCACATCTTAATGGCCTTTTATTGTCCCAAAGTGCACCTGTGTAATAATCATGCGGTTTAATCAGCTTCTTGATATGCCACACCTGTCAGGTGGATGGTTTATCTTGACAAAGGAGAAATGCTCATTAACAGGGAAGTAAACAAATTTGTGCACAACATTTCAGAGAAACAAGCTTTTTGTGCGTATGGAACATTTATGGGCTCTTATTTCAGCTCATGAAACATGGGACCAACACTTTACACATTGTGTTTATATTTTTGTTCAGTGTAGTAATATAAAAAAACAACACCCGGTAAAACAAGAAAAAACAATACATCAACAAATTGATTTTTTTTAATCTTCTCCACATTTTGGTCAGCCATCTTGTTTTGACTGTTGCTGAGGGTCTTTTACTGCATGTGTGTGTAATGCACTGTGAATGTAATTAATGTCTCTAGGGCTTGGAAGGCATTTCTGTACTTCCTTAATCAGATTCACTGGATAAGTCAAAAATTGAGAAAGTCCGGGAGTGGACAGATGGAGCTATATGAAATACTCCTTTTGGTTTTCACTTAGTACGTTCTGTGAGGTGGGCTCGCTGTGGAAAGGGTACTCAGGACTATCTGCCTCAGGTTTGATGCTTTTGGGTTCTTGGCTGTGGAACGTCTCTTTCCGTCGATACAGGAACCTTACCATTACTGCCAACGCAGACAGAATCACAAATATCACTACAGCAATCACACCTGCAGAGGAGTACAAAATATGGAGTTACGAAACAAGAAAAGGGCACTTATTTCGAATCAAAATGAATTCACATTCACTATTCCTTATGTTGTTACAGAAAAAAATGCACTTCGACAAGAGAATCTGTTTTTTTTGGAGAACAACTAAAGAATTCTAACTAGCAACCAATTATGATACATTGTGTAACTGTGACATCTGCATGGGTTTCAGAAGCAAAGACAGAGAAAGCACAGTGGCTTTGAGACCACATGAATGCCTTTCTCAACTCCACGTTTTGCTCTGTGAAATCTGTCTATGGCATGGGAGCCTTAACAGAAATAATGTGGCAATGTATCCCGTGGGTATATCATTGCTATTACCCAGCCTGTCTGATTTCTGTTGCTAATCTAAACTCTAAAAAGGTATTACGCAAGCTTCTGAAAGCCATGGTTCCTCTCTGTGCAAGGCACGGCACAAAGAAATCCAGTTCAATTCTCGCAAATGTCGCAGGCATTCATCTCATAAACCTTAGCTACAGTCCTTGTACACTGCTATGCTATGCATGGTGCATTTCATTATCAAGAGAAAATTATATATCTTATTAGGAAGCCAGAGTACGGCCAGACCCAATTCAATGGTATATTACAGTGGTTTTAAAATGACAAAGTATTTGAAGATAGCTGTAAAAAGTTCCTTAATCAGCAAATAATTCATTTAAACGTTTAATTAGTTTTGGTGTCCTTTGTGCATTTGGCACTGAATCAGCCTGTAAAAGGACGACTTTGAACTACTTTCTACATTCCAGCAATTGTAACAGATGGGAATTAATCAACCTTGACTTTGAATCTGTGGCGATGGTCGCTAAAAAGTTTGTGTGATGTGATGCTGCAAATATGCCATATCAATTGCTGAAATATTTCATTTATTTAATTAAAATTGGAATTATACAGTGTTGTCTCTGAGAAAAACGAATACAGTGCCCTCTGTAATTAATGGGACAGTGAAGCATTTTTTCTTATTTTGGCTCTATACTCCAAAAGTTTGGATTTGAACTCAAAACATGATTTGTGATTAGTGCAGACTGTCAGCTTAAATTTGAGGGTATTGTCATCTATTTCGGGTATAGAAATTACAGCACTTTTTGTGCATAGTGCACCCATTTCAGGGGAGCAAAAGTATTGGGACAAATTCACTTATTTGTGTATTCAAGTCATAAAAAATGATATTTGTTCCAATATTCATAGCACCCAATGATTACATCAAGCTTGTGACTCTACACATTTGTGGGATGCATTTGCTCTTTGTTTTGGTTGTGTTTAAGATTATTTTGTGCCCAATAGAAATTAATAATAAATAATGTATTGTGTCATTTTGGAGTAACTTTTATTGTAAATAACAATAGAACGTGTTTCTAAACACTTCTACATTAAATGTGGATGCTATCGTGATCACAGATCATCCTGAATGAATCGTGAATAATGATGAGTTAGAAAGTTACAGTCGCACAAATATCATACCCCCAAGAATAATAATAATAATAATAATAATATAATAATAATAACAAGAACCTCGAACCATTACAATAACAGTGTAGGTTAGCATTTTTTGAGGGGTATGATATTATGTCCATCAGCACCTTTCTCACTCATTATGTAATTTCTAAACGGTTTGGATGAAAATACCCTCAAATTAAAGCTGCACTTTAACCTCATAGTCATTGTTTGATTTCACTTTTGAAATACAGTATATAGTCAAAAGAAGAAAAAAATGCTTCAGTGTCCCAAAAATGACAGAGTGCCCTGTATTTTGCAAGTGAGCCTGGTATTATCAACATTCTCTATTTGTATCCAATTTCGTGGTATCCAATTGGTAGTAGTTACAGTCTTGTCGCATCGCCGCACTTCTTCTTGACACAATGCCCCTCCAACCCGGAAGCCAGCCGCACCAATGTGTCGGAAGAAACACCAGTGCACCTGACAACCTGGTCAGCGTGCACTGCGGCCGGCCCGCCACAGGAGTTGCTAGTGCGCGATGAGACAAGGATATCCCTGCCGGCCAAACCCTCCCTAACCCGGACGACTCTGTGCCAATTGTGCGCCGCCCCATGGGCCTCCAGCTGCAACAGAGCCTGGACTCGAACCCAGAATCTCTGGTGGCACAGCTAGCACTGCCGTGCAGTGCCTTAGACCACTGCGCCACCCGGGAGGCCCAACGTTCTCTATTTTGACCAGGATAATTTAATACCTGCCATTATGTTGTTTCACTAAATACAACTATGGTTTATTGTGACATGAGAAACCTGTTCCTGTTACCTCCAATCAATGCAGAGTCACTCTTGATTGCGTTAACTATAGGCTCACCAGTACCTACTGTACCTGAATGGTCTACAGCAGAGAGATGCACAGAAAGACACAGAGAGATAGAGAGCGAGAGACAGCAGAAAAAGAAATAGAGATAGAGCAGAAAATGAAGGATAAGGAAGACAAAAGAGAGAGAGAGGGAATCAGTAGCAGAAGTCATCATCAGTCTATGCAGGGTTCATTTAATACTACGCCCTCAGTAATAAACTGCATGAGGATGCCCACGAAAGAAAGATGATGCAAATGAGAAAATCTCTCTCGTAGAAATTAATTAACTAATCTGCCACAGTGTAATCAGTTCCATTCTCAGTTAATGATCAAGGAAGATGGTGTACTCATTAAATGGGCCCTTGATAAAGTTTGAAAAGCAGTTCAGTAAAAAAGTGGAGATTCTCAATTGGAGTTAAAGCAAAACAAAAAGCACTCAAACAGAAAGAGAGAGAGTCCCGCCCTTCACCAAAGACTCCACCCACCAGAATAGCTAAGGATAACTTGAATCCTCCCCTCTTACCTGATAGGGGGTGTGTGGTTTCGGCTGGGTAGGTATTGGCTGGAGATGAGGAACCACAGGTGGACTCAGCTAGGGGTCCTGTCACTATGACTGGGCTGGTGTTTGGGTAGAGTAGCGCTGCCTTCAGTGGAGTGATGGAGTTAAACTGGACCACCGACAGACAGCCACTGAAACCCAGGGAGTTCAGCCTGGCAATCTCTGGATCCAGCTCACCAGACTCTTAACGCACAAACACGCACGCACACACAAAAATGCAGAAACAGTCAGTGAGATCCGGTATAGTGATCATCTAGGGTAAAAGGAGTAGGATCCACTGCTCTCTCTTAGTGTATTATTGATTGATTTGGCAGATAGTCTAATTCATTGACAGCTAACAATAGCTGCTACTCCCTCTATTGACATTTCCACCCGTCACGGTCACTTACCTCACATGCTGCTCCTCCTAGGGACCCCCCAACCCAACGATATTCAACACTATTGTAGTTGTTAATATGTATATTATAGATATTTTTCTTTCAGTTGGTCCCCACACATCATCAATGGTCATTCTGCTCCCTTTATGGTCACCCCCCCTCCCCCCCCCCAACAGTCTAATCTGCCTCCACCCCAATGGACGTTTATTTATTCATCACTGCCACAGTTGTTATGATGTATTATTTTATTTCATTTAGTCCTGCATGTTCGAGCTCAGAGCCTAAGATTTTCATTGGACACTGCAATCACACCTGCAACCCTGTCCTATTAAACACTCTTAATCTGAATCTAGACATGAAGAAGATAATGAGAGACCCCAGAAACACTGCCCCCATTTGACTGGCTTGGTCCAGTGAAACCCTATGTTTGCCAGGGAAACTGGGTTACTGTCTCTTCCAAATGACAATGACTATGAATTTTTAAGATGGGAATTTGCATGGTTATAAGTGCTCTTAAAGGCAGTGAGCTGATGGCATTGTACAGCATCACGTTGTATCACACTGCTACTGTATCCTGAAGGTATCCTTCCTTCTTACAACAGCCAGATAGCTATTTCTCCTGTCAGACCTCATCGATATACTCTCATCTTTCTCTCTCCTTCTTTCTCTGACTCTCTCCTACTCACTCTACCTCTCTCTGCCTTTATCCCCTCTCTCGCTCACTCACTCTCTGAGTGGCTCTCTCTTTATCGCTCCCTCTCTACCTATCTCTCTCCCTTTCCCCTCCCCTCTCTCTCTAAGTCTCTATGTGACTCTCCCTGTCTCTCTACTACACTTCTCTCTCTCTCTCTCTCTACCCCATTCCCCCTCTTCTACTCCTCTCACCCTCCCCTCTGCATTCATTACAGGTCAATTTGTTAGTGTGATTGATGACAGGTGTTGCTGGGAAGGACACTGAAACCAATTCCATGCCAGCTCTTTGGTCCTGATATGACACACAGACTGCAGCAGGGTGGAGGGGTTAGAGAAGAGCAAGGACCTGGTCACGTGTTAACATGGTTCAGGTCATCTGAGATACACTACACTCCCATAGAGCTCTATCTCTCTCTCTCTGCATGGGTGTGTGTGTGTGTGTGTGTGTGTGTGTGTGTGTGTGTGTGTGTGTGTGTGTGTGTGTGTGTGTGTGTGTGTGTGTGTGTGTGTGTGTGTGTGTGTGTGTGTGTGTGTGTCAAATGAAATTGTATTTGCCACATGCGCTGAAGACAACAGTTGTCGACCTTACCGTGAAATTCTTACTTACAATCCCTTAACCAACAATGCAGTTTTAAGAAAAACAAGAGTTCAGAAAATATTAAAGGACTGTCTGCCTCAGGTTTGAAAAAAACTAAAGTAAAAAAAAAGTAACACAATAAAATAACAATAACAAGGCTATATACAGGGGGTACCAGTACCGAGTCAATGTGCAGGGGTACAGGTAAGACAAGTTAACTGAGGTAATATGTACATGTACAGTAACAGTCAAAAGTTTGGACACACATACTCATTCAAGGGTGTTTCTTTATTGTTACTATTTTCTACATTGTAAAATAATAGTGAAGACATCAAAACTATGAAATAACACGTATGGAATCATGTAGTAACCAAAAAAGTGTAAAAAAATATTTTATTTTTGAGATTCTTAAAAGTAGCCACCCTTTGCCTTGATGACAGCTTTACACACTTGGCATTCTCTCCACCAGCTTCATGAGGTAGTCAATTGGAATGCATTTCAATTAACAAGTGTGCCTTGTTAAAGTTAAATAGTGGAATTGATTTCCTTTTTAATGCGTTTGAGCCAAACAGTTGTGTTGTGACAAGGTCGGGGTGGTATACAGAAGATAGCTCTATTTTGTAAAAGACCAACTCCATATTATGGCAAGAACAGCTCAAATAAGCAAAGAGAAACAACAGTCCATCATTAGACATGAAGGTCAGTCAATCTGGAAACTTCTAAAGATTCTTCAAGTGCAGTCGCAAAAACCATCAAGCAATATGATTAAACTGGCTCTCATGAGGACCGCCACAGGTAAGGAAGACCCAGAGTTACCTCTGCTGCAGAGAATACGGACGGTCCTTAGAGTTACCAGCCTCAGAAATTGCAACCCAAATAAATGTGTCAAAGAGTTCAAGTTAACAGACACATCTCAACATCATCTGTTCAGAGGGGACTGCTTGAATCAGGCCTTCATGGTCGAATTTCTGCAAAGAATAACACTAATAACAAGAAGAGACTTGCTTGGGCCAAGAAACACGAACAATGGACATTCAACCGGTGTTTAAAATGTTACATTTTTGGTTCCAACGATGTGTCTTTGTGAGACGCAGAGTGAGTCTGGTATGGAGGAGGAGATATGATGGTGTGGGAGTGCTTTGCTGGTGACAATGCTAGTGATTAATTTAGTAGGCACACTTAACCAGCATGGCTACCAGAGCATTCTGCAGCAATAAGCCATCCCATCTGGTTTGCACTTAGTGGGACTATCATTTGTTTTTCAACAGGACAATGACCCAAATCACACCCCCAGGCTGTGTAAGGGCTATTTGACCAAGAGGGAGAGTGATGGAGTGCTGCATCAGATGACCTGGCCTCCACAATCACCTGACCTTGACCCAATTGAGATGGTTTGGGATGAGTTGGACCTCAAAGTGAAGGATAAGCAGCCAACAAGTGCTCAGCATATGTGGGAACTCCTTCAAGACTGTTGGAAAAGCATTACAGGTGAAGCCAGTTGAGAGAATGCCAATAGTGTGCAAAACTGTCATCAAGGCAAAGGGTGGCTATTTTGAAGAATATAAAATATAAAATATATTTGGATTTGTTTAACACATTTTTAGTTACTACATGATTCCATGTGTGCTATTTCATAGTTTTGATGTCTTCACTAATATGCTACAATGTAGAAAATAGACAAATAAAGAAAACCCTTGAATGAGTAGGTGTGTCCAAACTTTTGACTGGTACTGTAGGTAGGGGTAAAGTAACTATTCATTGATAATAAAAAGCAAGTAGCAGCAGCTAATGCAGGCGTTAATCCAAATAGTCCGAGTAGCCATTTGATTAATTGTCAAAATGCCAAATATTGCCAAATATTCTGGTCTCCTGAGTGGGAATAGGCATTGTTGTGCCCTCTTCACGACTGTCTTAGTGTCCTTGGGCCATGATAGATAGCTTGTTGTTGATTTGGACACCAAGGAACTTGGAGCTCTCGACCTGCTCCACTACAGCCGCGTCGATGTGAATGGGGGAGTGCTCGGCTCTCCTTTTCCTGTAGTCTATAATCATCTCCTTTGTCTTGACCACATTGAGGGAGAGGTTGTTGTCCTGGAAACACAATGTCAGGTCTCTGACCTGCTCCCTATAGGCTGTCTCATTGTTGTCGGTGATCAGGCCTACCACCGCTGTGTCGTCTGCAAACTTAATGATGCTGTTGGAGTCGTGGGTGAACAGGGAGTACAGGAGGGGATTAAGTACACACCCCTGAAGGGCTCCCGTGTTGAGGATCAGCGTGGCAGATGTGTTATAGGCTACCCTTACCACATGGCGGCAGCCTGTCAGGAAGTCCAGGATCCAGTTGTGGAGGGAGGTGTTAAGTTCCAGGGTCCTTAGCTTAGTGATGAGCTTTGTGGGCACTATGGTGTTAAAACACTGAGCTGTGTCTGTGTGCGCGTGTGTGGTGTGTGTCCCACATGACCAGAGAGCAGACCCCTTAGCCCCACATATCATTATAGCCCAGAGCTATACTGGATTATTCCGATTTTAGACTAATGGAGCTTCTTGAAAGGTCATAAAGAAGTCAATAACAATGTCACAGTAGCTACTGTATGACTTTGTCATTGTGACATTCTTGACATTGTCACAGATTAATTGAAATGGTTTGCATCTGACATACACTGTAGGTTGGCCTAGTATGAGAGCATTATTTTACTTGTTTTGTTTGTTAAAATGTTTCAGAATGCACTAGACTGAAACTGCTGTATTTGCATCTGTTCCTTTCAATCATTCCTCATTACTATTGAAAACAGACATCCTATTTTGAAGCAAATACATTGGTATTAGACCTGCATAAAGTGTCCTATTTCTGAAGCAGGGGATAGACAATAACAATGCATAAAGCCGATATTATTCAGACTTTAAGTAAACAGACATGCACCAATCATAACATGTCATGTCGAATTTTGATTGCCTGACTGAGCAAACAATACTGTAATACATGTGCATTTGCCCCATCAGTTTATCATCCTCCTACAGCACTAAAATTCACATAATAATACATAATGATTCCACTCATATTTCTATTTTATATAAAAGCTTCTGGTGAGTGGGATTGTCACCAGCTCTTTAGTCCTGTGATCGAGAGACACGGCCAAACACCTTTCAGCATTCTTTATTCAATGGCTTTCTCCTTCATCATTTTAATAATCCTGTCGTACAGATGTAGGGTCTTAATTTGAGACAGTTTTCTACAGCATAAAAATAATCAGGCAGCAACAGGAAATGTGAATTATTATGTGGATTATAATTAATGGCCATTTTTTTGAAAGGGTTGATACATTTTCCATGAAGTCTTTTTCATGTTAAAGTGGAAATTACAATCTTTTGAAGCCTTTTTAAACTAATTAAAAATCTCGGCAACAAAAGAGTAATCAAATTAAGATCCTACATCGGTATATTTCTCACCTTGCACTTTCCCAAGGACAACTGACTTGATAGCATTGAATTCTGTGTCAGATGTGAGATTGAAGTCTTCCCTTCTGTGCTGGTCAATCTAAAAAAAAAAAATGCAAAATAGAACCTGTAAACACTTTGTTGAATAGTCAAATTGGGGATAAAAAAAAAGACAATTTACACTTTCATGTTTCAGATGATGGAGAATGTACTCTTCCATTTAGAGTGTTTTAATTAAACCCTGCTCTTCAAAGTACTTTAAACACATCATCGCTTGGCTGTTCAGTCTCTGCCATTCAATTAAAAAAGGAAAGTAGTACTAGAGCTTGGACAGATTTTCGAGTTGAACTTACATTATTGAAAATGTGATTACTACTCGAAGTGTACACTAATTGATGCAGTTTAGCTGAGAATGCCAAACAGTAGCTTAACAAAATAGATTTTTGTTGTTGTTGACATAGTCAGACTCGAACATGTTGTTGGGTGGTCAGAAGCATGGAAGTAAACACTTACGAGTGTTTTCCACTATGAGAATAATATGGAAGTTTAGTGCATTACAATATTCCCACATATTGGACATGCACTCTTTCATTACGAGGTGCATAAATGGGGTGTCTAAATATGCGTGTTTGTATGGTCTTGCCGTTACAGTTGGATTTCTGTACTGTAGTTCAAATCCTCAAAGCAGGGTTGATCCCTGGTTTTAAAAACACTTTACCTGGATTCTTTCAGAAAATACCCAGCAATCCTTGATCTTCAATTTGTAATGAAGAGTACCTAGTTAAGAACATTACACTGTAATTAAAAATAGCTAAGGGTGCTGCAGTGGGGTTAATAACATGTTAACTAGAGTGGCAGGTTCCGTTCACATCAGGGCAATGCTGAACAGAAATGTGGAATGATCTAATTAATCATGTTTTACTATATATGGGAAAAAAAACTCAATTTGCTGTCCAAATGTGTCTTTCGAAGAATGGCTGAGAAGAATAACAACCAACTTTGGTGTTACAACTCATGACATTGAAAAACATACTCTGCCAGTCTCCTCACAGATTTCAACCCCTTTGGGAAGACGACTGTACATTTTAAACCTCTATTGATTTCTTTATACTCTTCTCTATCCTATTCCTTTTCTCCACCCTTCCTTCTTCGGAGTCATTCATGTTGCCCGAAATGTCTTTAAATTGTGAATGAGTGTGCCCGCTTAATGGCTGAGAGTTGGAATGTGTCTGTGCATTCTGAATATGTACAGCTCTGCAAAACAAGCTTAGGGTTGTCGCTTACTGTGATGTTGACAAAGGACTTCGACTTCATGATAGTTGCAGTCTTAAGAAGCAGAACTATGGTACGCAAATCCTGCATCACTCTTCATCCCACTACACTCAAGTTGTATCACATCTCACTGTATATCTAAATCGGCTGGGAGTGATGTTCTTTCATTTCTTCATTACTTTCACTGACCACGACACAGGTCACACACTGCTAACATGTACACACTTACATTTACAGCTCAGCAGTGTAGCTATAGTGCATATAGACCTACTTGTCTGTACTTGCCTCTTGCTGACTTTCAAAAAGAAAGTGGTTCTGAATCTTTTTAGGTTATGCTACACTCAATTACATTTTGCTCTGCTTGCATTACCTCCTCATGTACAACCAATCATCAGGACTATGTTCTTATGAATCTTCCCAAGTGCCCCTTGTGGATAGGTCAGGTACCCCAAGGAGTACTAGCACCCCACGAGAGAACCACTGCGCTAAGGTACAGTGCATTCGGAAAGTATTCAGACCCTATCCCTTTATCCACATGTTGTTACGTTTCAGCCTTATTCTAAAATGAATCAAATATATTTGATCCCTCACCAATATACACACAATCTCCCATAATGATGAAGTGAAAACAGATTATTAGACATTTTTGCAAAGGTATTACAAATAAAAAACAGAACACCTTATTTACAGACACTACCGCTCAAAAGTTTGGGGTCACTTAGAAAAGTCCTTGTTTTTGAAAGAAAAGCAATTTTATTGTCCATAAAAATAAACATCAAATTGATCAGAAATGCAGTGTAGACATTGTTACAGTACAATACAATACAGTGTAGCTGAAAACTGTTGCCCTGATTAAAGAAGCAATAAAACTCGCCTTCTTTAGACTAGTTGAGTGTCTGGAGCATCAGCATTTGTGGGTTAGATTACAGGCTCAAAATGCCCAGAACAAATATCTTTCCTCATCAAGTCTATTCTTGTTCTGAGAAATTAAGGCTATTCCATGCGAGAAATTGCCAAGAAACTGAAGATCTCGTACAACGCTGTGCACTACTCCCTTCACAGAACACTGAAAACTGGCTCTAACCAGAATAGAAAGAGGAGTGAGATGCCCCGGTGCACAACTGAGCAACAGGACAAGTACATTAGAGTGTCTAGTTTGAGAAACAGATGCCTCACAAGTCCTCAACTGGCAGCTTAATTAAATACTACCCCCAAAACACCAGTCTCAACGTCAACAGTGAAGTGGCGACTCCGGGATGCTAGCCTTCTAGGCAGAGTTGCAAACAAAAAGCCATATCTCAGACTGGACAATAAAAAGAAAAGATTAAAATGGGCAAAATAACAGACACTAGACAGAGGAACTCTGCCGAGAAGGCCAGCATCCCGGAGTCGCCTCATCACTGTTGACAGTTTTAAGCTATGCTGACATAATTGCAAAAGGGTTTTCTAATGATCAACTAGTCTTTTAAACTGCTAAACTTGGAGTAGCTAACACAACGTGCATATTCCATAAAAAGTCAGCTGTTTCCAGTTACAATAGTAATTTACAACATTAACAATGTCCACACTGTATTCTGATCAATTTGATGTTATTTTAATGGACAATTATTTACATTCTCTTTCAAAAACAAGGGAATTTCTAAGTGACCCCAAACTTTTGAACGTTAGTGTAAGTATTTTAGACCCTTTTCTATGAGACTCGAAATGGAGCTCAGGTGCATCCTGTTTCCATTGATCATCCTTGAGATGTTTCTACAACTTGATTGGAGTCCACATGTGGTAAATTCAATTGATTGGACATTATTTGGAAAGGAACACACTTGTTGTAATAAGTTCAGATCAAAAACCAAGCCATGAGGTCTAAAGAATTGTCCGTAGAGCTCTGAGACAGGATTGTGTCGAGACACAGACCCGGGGAACTGTACCAAAACATTTCTGCAGCATTGAAGGTCCCCAAGAACACAGTGGCCTCCATCATTCTCAAATGGAAGAAGTTTGGAACCACCAAGACTCTTCCTAGAGCTGGCTGCCCGGCCAAACTAATCAATCGGGGGAAGAGTGGCTTTGGGACAAGTCTCTGAATGTCCTTGAGTGGCCGCGCCAGAGCCTGGACTTGAACCCGATCGAACATCTCTGGAGAGACCTGAAAAGAGCTGTGCAGCAACGCTCCCCATCCAACCCAACAGAGCATGAGAGGATCTGCAGAAAAGAATGGGAGAAACTCCCCAAATACAGGTGTGCCAATATTGTAGCGTCATACCCAAGAAGACTCGAGACTGTAATCACTGCCAAAGGTGCTTCAACAAAGCACCTTTGTAAAGGGTCTTATGTAAATGTGATATTCATTTTATGTTTTTCTAAAAAACCTCTTTTTGTTTTGTCATTATGGGGAATTATATGTAGATAGATTTTAGAATAAGGCTGTAATATAACAAAATGGCGAAAGAAGTCAAGGAGTCTGAATGCTTTCCGACTGCACTGTAACTGCTGAGTATGTCTTTGCTTTGACTGAGAATAAGTTACATTAATAGTGACAAAATAAATTACCTGAACACTGACAGTCTCTGATATCCTCCTGATGGAGACTCTGTGAAGTTGTCCATTGGCCAAGTTCTCAATGCTGGTCCTGAATACCTCAGCATCTCTACTGTTCTGCAGCTTGTATTTAACATCCAGGTAACCTTCAGGAGATATAGAGACAAAACTTGAGTATACAGTAACTTATATTTAAAGTCCAGGTAACCTTCAGGAGATATAGAGACATATCTGTAATATACAGCATCTTATATTTAACGTCCAGGTAGCCATCGAGAGATATATGAAGACATAACTTTAATATCACTTCTACTTAACATCCAGGTACCTTTCAAGAGATGAATATAAACTCAGCAAAAAAAGAAATGTGTAAATATTTGTATGAACATAACAAGATTCACCAACTTAGACATAAACTGAACAAGTTCCACAGACATGTGACTGACAGAAATGGAATAATGTGTCCCTGAACAAAGCTCAAAGGTCAAAATCAAAAGTAACAGTCAGTATCTGGGGAGAATGGCCCTAGCCCTCACCCTCCGATCCAACAGGTCCCAGACGTCCTCAATGGGATTGAGATCCGAGCTCTTCGCTGGCCATGGCAGAACACTGACATTTCTGTCTTGCAGGAAATCCCGCATAGAACGAGCAGTATGCTTGGTGGCATTGTCATGTTGGAGGGTCATGTCAGGATGAGCCTGCAGGAAGGGTACCACATGAGGGAGGAGGATTTCTTCCCTGTAACGCACTGCATTGAGATTGCCTGCAATGACAACAAGCTCAGTCCGATGATGCTGTGACACACCACCCCAGACCATGACGGACCCTCCACCTCAAAATTGATCCGGCTCCAGAGTATAGGCCTCGGTGTAACGCTCATCCCTTCAACGATAAATGCGAATCCGACCATCACCCCTGGTGAGACAAAACCGCGACTTGTCAGTGAAGAGCACTTTTATCCAGTTATGTCTTGTCCAGCGACAGTGGGTTTGTGCCCATAGGCGACATTGTTGCCGGTGATGTCTGGTGAGGACCTGCCTTACAAAAGGCTTACAAGCCCTCAGTCCAGCCTCTCTCAGCCTATTGCGGACAGTCTGAGCACTGATGGAGGGATTGTGCGTTCCTGGTGTAACTCGGGCAGTTGTTGTTCCTATCCTGTACCTGTGCCACATGTGTGATGTTCGGATGTACAGATCATGTGCAGGTGGTGTTACACGTGGTCTGCCACTGCGGGGATGATCAGCTGTCCGTCTTGTCTCCCTGTAGCGCTGTCTTAGGAGTCTCATAGTACGGACATTGCAATTTATTGCAGTCCTCATGCCTCCTTGCTGCAGTATGCCTAAGACACGTTCATGCAGAAATGAGCAGGGACCCTGGGAATCTTTCTTTTGGTGTTTTCAGAGTCAGTAGAAAGGCCTCTTTAGTGTCCTAAGTTTTCATAACTGTGACTTTCATTGCCCACCGTCGTGAAGCTGTTACTGTCTTGTCGACCGTTCCACAGGTGCATGTTCATTAATTGTTTATTGGTCATTGAACAAGCATGGGAAACAGTGTTTAAACTCTTTACAATGAAGATCTGTGAAGTTATTTAGATTTTTACAACTTATTTTTGAAAGACAGGGTCCTGAAAATGGGGCATTTATTTTTTATAACTTTAACGTCACTTCTATATAACATCCAGATAACCTTAGAGAGATATCAAAATCCATAACTTTAATATCACGTCTATAAAACAGCCAGGTAGCTAACCTTCGAGTCTACACACCCCTAAACGTCTTCTAATTTTTCTGCCTTCTTAGCAACAATTTGAATGTTCCTGAGTGGTTTAGTCTTAACATTTCCTTAAAAATCAGAGACAACATTTGAATATTGTTGTCCATCAATGATTCCCCACCAAATGTACAGCTTGAACAATTTTGAGCAAATGTATGGTACTAGGTGCCAGGCACACCGGTTTGAGTGTGTCAAGAACTGCAACGTTGCTTGGTTTTTTTTACGCTCAAGAGTTTCCCGTGTGTATCAAGAATGGTCCACCACACAAAGGACATCCAGCCAACTTGACACAACTGTGGGAAGCATTGGAGTCAACCTGGGCCAGCATCCCCGTGGAACACTTTCGACACCTTGTAGAGTCCATGCCCCAACAAATTAAAGACGATCTGGGGCAAAAGGGAGTGCAACTCAATATTAGGTAGGTGTTCCTAATGTTTTGTACACTCAGTGTAGAGACATACCTTTAATATCACTTCAATATAACATCCAGGTAACCTTCAGAATTATATAGAGATATAACTTGTATACCGTAACAATAAAAAACATGTAGCCCTTTCCTGCTGTCAAATTACCTAGTCATAATTAATTAATAAACATTTTCTCCAAAACCTGCTGAAAATCTAGTGTTTCTATGTCGAGCGCTTTTGTATATTTCAGTCTTCTGTGATGTATATAAAGTGTAATATTGGGATGCAAACTCAAAATTGAAATACATTTCAACTCTATATCCGACATGGTACAGGTGTCTTCTTTTTTTAAAGTCCATTACCATGTGTGTGAGGTGTATACTTTTGTTTCAAAGGAGATTTGTGACCCTGATTTCGCCCACTGCAGTAAAAGGTTAAATGTAGACAGTGACAGACATGTAACAATATCACTGTCATTGAAATGCAGACAGCCACTGAACAATATCGCTACCATGTGGGGAGCGTTCACGTTGTACCCGGCAAATTGTTGTTTATACTGTAGCATTTCAAGGAAAGTTCCTCAATGTTCAAGGCTGCAGTGACTGATTTCATAACATAAGCCTACAAAGCATTCAGCTACTAAGAGGATTCATCTCTAATTCCCTATCAATAATAGAGATATTAAATCAAATGTATTTTTGTCATTTGGAAGGGTATTAAGTATTTCCGAGGGGCTCTGAGTAATGCACGGTCGTGTTGGTGTCGTCAGTCATCTCAGAAAAAACAACAACATTCACATTCAAATGAATGGGGAGATTGGAAATGTATTGCACCTCTTAAGAAAACACACCCTTATTGATGCTGCTGCACACAAATGATCACTTCATACGAAGGTGGAATTGTACACTTTGAGCAGACAATGTATTTGTTATTTGAATATATATATATTTTTTACACACATCCAGTAAAAAAAATGATTTATAAGGGCTAGAATAGACAAACGATTTGCGCAATAGAACAAATGAAACAATTCTATTAAATAAGTGTGGAGGACAATTTTTATTTATTTAAGCAGAGGGCAATCGTATCAGATAGTTCACAATTACTGAGGCACTGCAAGGATAGGAGTATGAGCCATGACATGATTTGTACCATAGGACTAAGAAACAATTATATTATATAACTGGAGAGGGACCATTCAGATTTTAATTTTTAATTTAACTAGGTAAGTTAAGAACAAATTCTTATTTACAATGACGGCTTACCATGGGGCCCCCTGCGGGGACAGGGGCTGGGATTAAAAATGTAATTCAAATTCAAATATAGGACAAAACACACATCACGACAAGAGCGACACCACAACACTACATAAAGAGAGACCTATGACGACAACATAGAATGACAGTAACACATGACAACCCAGCATGGTAGCAACACACCATGACAACAACATGACAGCAGCAAAACATGGTAGCAGCACAAAATATGGTATAAACATTATTGGGCACAGACAACAGCACAAACGGCAAGGTAGAGACAACACTGCATCACACGAAGCAGCCACAACTGTCAGTAAGAGTGTCCATGATTGAGTCTTTGAATGAAGAGATGGAGATAAAACTGTCCAGTTTGAGTATTCTTTTCAGCTTGGTCCAGTTGCTAGCTGCAGCAAACTGAAAAGAGGAGCGACCCAATGATGTATGTGCTTTGGTTGAGAGTTTCAAATTCCTTGCTGGCCACATCAACAACAAACGAGATTGGTCCAAACACACCAAGACAGTCGTGAAGAGGGCACAAAAAAGCTTTGGCATGGGTCCTGAGATCCTCAAAAGGTTCTACAGCTGCAACATCGAGAGCATCCTGACCGGTTGCATCACTGCCTGGTACGGCAATTGCTCGGCCTCCGACCGCAAGGCACTTCAGAAGGTAGTGCGTACGGCCCAGTACATCACTGGGGCAAAGCTGCCTGCCATCCAGGACCTCTGCACCAGGCGGTGTCAGAGGAAGGCCCTAGAAATTGTCAAAGACCCCAGCCACCCCAGTCATAGACTGTTCTCTCTACTACCGCATGGCAAGCGGTACCAGAGTGCCAAGTCCAGGACCAAAAGGCTTCTCAACAGTTTTTACCCCCAAGCCATAAAACTCCTGAAGAGGTAACCAAATGCTTACCTGGACTATTTGCATTGTGTGCTTCCCCCAACCCCTCTTTTACGCTGCTGCTACTCTCTGTTTATCTTATATGCAGAGTCACTATATCTATACATTCATGTACATACTACCTAAATTGGCCCGACCAACCAGTGCTCCCCCACATTGGCTAATCAGACTATCTGCATTGTGTCCCACCACCCACCAACCCCTCTTTTACGCTTCTGCTACTCTCTGTTCATCATATATGCATCGTCACTTTAACGATACCTACATGTACATACTACCTCAATAAGCCTGACTAACAGGGGTCTGTAGTCAGGCTACTCTTTTTTCAAATGTCTTTTTACTGTTGTTTTATTTCTTTACTTACCTTTACTTACCTACACACACACACACACCTTTTTTTCCCCACACCATTGGTTAGAGCCTGTAAGTCAGCATTTCACTGTATTCGGCACACATGACAAATAAACTTTGATTTGATTTGGGGACATTTAACAGAATGCGAATGGGTGCTGTTTGTGGAGGATGAGGGCCGCAGTAGGTATCTCAGATAGGGGGGAGTGAGGCCTAAGAGGGTTTTATAAATAAGCATCAACCAGTGGGTATTGCGACGGATACACAGACAATACCAGTTTACAGAGGAGAATAGAGCGCAGTGATGTGTCCTATAAGGTGCATTGGTGGCAAATCTGATGGGGTGCGACAGTTGAACTAAGCTCATGAGGCATTTGTATTCTTCATTAATAAATGGTCACATATCATTGATTTACAAGTACAAACATGAATATAGGAACTTCTGATTGGCCCTTTAAAAATATATATATTTTTGTCCCAACCTCTCACTGCTCCTGAGAGGTCTTGCTTGTGCTCTCCTAGAAAGACAGACAATGCCTTAACAATTTACTGTGCATGAATTGGGGAGGCAATAGTGTCTGACAGGCCTGGTGTCTACGGGGACTTGGAGACTCAAATGAATCCAAATGAATTCTGTTAAAAGTGCTATTGGAAGGAAAGGAGCAGCCAGATTAGGACCTGCTTTCTAACAATGATCTCTCTCTCTCTCTCTCTTACAGTTGCTGTTAATAACCTTTCTAGACGTAGTCATATTTTGTTCCTGAATGACTATAGATGTACACCTTGACGTTACTTGATTTGTCCGTTATTTTTCAGATCTTTATAGACCCTACAAGCTGACACAGATATTTGTATTCACTCTGTACAGTAAATGCTAAATAAATCATTGAAATGTTTTAAAACGCCAGAAAATACTTTTTTATTTGTATTTGTATTTTTTTTTTTTTATTAATGTCTCTGCTTCTTACCATTCCTGTTGAGCAGCACAGCCAGGTACTCTCTGTAGTAGGAGCAGATGTAGAGAAGTAACGCAGGGCTCTGTGTGGTTCTGAAGCTAAACGAGACATTCTCTCCTCGTAGCGTCAGGTCAGAGTAGATGGAGGAGGACTGGGACTGAGTGCTGGTGTTTCTAGTCAGCTCGTACGGCTCCTTGAACGTGTACTGGACTGATGTCCCAGGTTTGAAGTAAGCAGAGACCTCTGGAGGTTGGGAAAGCAGAATAGAGGAGTTGGTGGTTATTTTGGGGGGTTTGAATTGAACAGGCCAATCATTCCACATTGTGATAGAACAGTTTTTCACTTTGTTCGACATCTGTTAACATTCTGTCCGTGAGTAAACTCTAACAACTATTAACAACTTAAAAACTTCGTTCATATTTGCAATTTATTTTTAACAGACATACTGTAAATAAAACCATACAATCAGCATGTTACATACAGAACAATACTCTATTTAATGCTCATCAGTCTACCACTGTGGCATTGTGGCACGGCGACTGCCCGCTGATGTTCTAACCAGGAAGTGGTCCAAGTCATTCTTATGAATTTTTGAAAATGTACAAATTGGCCTGCCTGCATCACCATCGCTGATGGCGATGACTCAGAGACATCCAAGGATGTACAGAAACACTCCTGTATCAAGCTCTTGATGGAGCTAATGCACACAGCTGGTAAGAACCTGTAAAGTAATGTTTGACCTCGAGCTCAATATGAGGGTCCTCTAAAATAATATCAATTCTTGACCTTTTGATGGTTCTCATTTAGTACTGTATGCACCACTTTCTAAATGGCTGTTCTGGAAGGTATTTCCACTCCTTGGTAGGAAGTGACAAAGATGTAACTGTGTCTATTAGCCTTATAATAAAGGAATTAAATAAACCCTCAGACAGCAGCAGAACCATCAACAAAAAACATATAGCTTTACAATCTACCAGCAGTTCTAACATTAGTCTTGTACTGTAATACAGTGTCCTCTGTGTTTTTGTTGAGTGCACAAATATAAGCTCCACCAGCTGGTCCCAAATCGTTCCCCTCCTCCCTCTAACCCTTGTTAGATGTATGCAGCTAGATCTAAAGGGTCAGAGACAGGTACTGTATACGCAGTAAAGTGGTGAAGCTTCCTCCACATTGCTTCCACCTTATCTGCAAAAATCGAAAGGGTTGGGGCCAAAGAGGAGGATTATGGAGTGAATTGGGACTGACGTACATCCTCTCACATGGCTGATCGCCCAGAGGCAAGTGAGTTGATCAGAAGAACCTCAGAGCTCAGAGGCTGAGGTCGAGGTGATGCTCCTAGTCTATTTACCTCTCTGGCAGAAGGGGCCTGCGTAGGCGGAGAGGCCACAGTCGCAGGAGAAGCCATTGTACCTCTCCACACACCTCGCCTGGTTCTGGCACAGATGCCCGTAGCTGCTGCAGTGTCCCGGGCAGCCCGGACTCACCCCAGGCGTAATCTTAGCCCTCTCCTCCAGGTCCAGAGTCCTCCCGTTCAGTTGCAGCGAGCGGATACAACCCAGGAAACCTTTCATTCTGGAAGCAGTGCCACCTGCCAAGAAACAGCACAAAATGCATTGTTCCCTGTTTTTTTTTAAAATCTGTTCTTTTATCTTCTTCAGTGTGATGGGGCACGCAGGGCTACAGTACCAGAGTAATTTGACATGTCACCCGCCCGTCGCTCGCGGGAGCGCACATTTGTCAACACTTTTTTTTAAAGAGCAGAAGTCATTTAAACGATGACAGGGCGATGAAAACAAAGTTGAGAGTGGAAAACGCATTCAGGGAGTTGAATTTGATCAGCTGTCTGTCTGCTGCCACTGCTCTGGCTGCTAACCTCCATCTCCTTTTCTTCTCTCGCTCTTCTTTCTGGCAACCCCCCATCCTTCAGAGCTGGCAGCTCAAATTGTTCTTGGAGTTCATGCAAGGCTTTTCGCAACAAAGAATCAATGAGCCTTTCCCCCTGCAAGGCAAGGCACTCTGGCTCTCTGCGAGTACAATTGGCATTCTGATTCAAACTGAAAACCTGATTATAATGTTTTTTTTTTAAGCAGCACTACAATATTAAAACATTTTTTAGGTGGGTTGTGTCAACCCTGTGGTCAAATATGATTGAAAGCTTTTTTGAAGCAAATCAGCACGACAATCCATTTCTTAGGTACTGTATTGTCAAATCCTTGGTCAAATGGAATGTCAAAAAATATTTCCTTCTATAAACTGTTGAATAAAATATCACTTGGTCATTGTAAACGGAACATTAACTGATGCTGAAACGGAAAATGTAGATTTTGTAAAACAAACTTACACTACAATGTAAAAGCGTTTCTAAGGTAGTTGTCAAATCAAATGTTATTGAATACTCTTAAGCTAGTTGAGTTGGAATAAACTGTCATTTGGTCATCGCAGAGCAGACTTTGGGTAACTGTCCGGTGGGATTTAATCATGTTTGGGTAATTGTGCATCAGAATGAGCTCATGATTCCGGGAAAGTGGAACAGTGAGCCGAGACAAATCCCTGAGGAGAGGAGAAGCCAGTGCGTATGGGTCACTGGAGCAGGAAAATAAGAGAAATGCTGTCACAGAGAGAGAAAGAGAGAGAGATTTGATTTGAGAGAGAGAGAGCTTATTTATTTTATCTTGTGTCCTTTAACTATTTGTACATTGTATATATATATATATATATATATATATAATATGACATTTGTAATGTCTTTACTGTTTTGAAACTTCTGTATGTGTAATGTTTACTGTTAATTTTTGTTGTTTTTCACTTTATATATTCACTTTGTATGTTGTCTACCTCACTTGCTTTGGCAATGTTAACATGTTTCCCATGCCAATAAAGCCCTTGAATTGAATTGAATTGAGAGAGAGAGAGAGAGAGAGAGAGAGAGAGAGAGAGAGAGAACGAGAGAACGAGTGAGAGAAAGAGAGAGAGAGAGATTTGATTTGAGAGAGAGAACGAGTGAGAGAAAGAGAGAGAGAGCGAGGGGAGATGAGTGAGAGAGAAAGAAAGAGAGAGCGAGAGAGACAGAAACTGGCGGAGAGGGAGAAAGAAAGAGAAAGAGAGAGTATAAGTGTGGAGATAAAAACTGTCAGAGAATAAAAACACTTAAAAGGACATGACATTAGGAACCTCAGGTGGAAGTCAGTGTGTTAAAAAGATAGGCTAATACATTTTCACAGTTAAATTAGGCTACATGTCATTACTATAAAACCCACAATAGAACCACTGAAGCAGTCATTTGGACTGCTCATGAATTTTTTTAAACGTATTACTATGCCATTTCTAAAGACAATCTTTGACTTTTCCTAAACAAATCTATAATATCAAAAATTCAGTCAAAAATTTGGACACCTAATTTTCTTTATTTTTACTATTTTCTACATCGTAGAATAATAGTGAAGGCATAAAAACTATTACATAACACATATGGAATAATGTAGTAGCCAAAAAGGTGTTAAACAAATTAGATTATTTAAAGTAGCCACACTTTTCCTTGATGACAGCTTTGCACACTCTTGGCATTCTCTCAACCGGCTTCACTTGGAATGCTTGTCCAACCGTTTTCAAGGAGTTCCCACATATGCTGAGCACTCCAACTCATCCCAGTTGGGTTGAGGTCGGTTGATTGTGGAGGCTAGATCATCTGATGCAGCACTCCATAACTCTCCTTCTTGGTCAAATAGCCCTTACACAGCCTGGAGGTGTGTGGGGTAATTGTCATTTTGAAACACAAACAATAGTCCCACTAAGCACAAACCAGATGGGATGGCGTATCGTTACAGAATGTTGTGGTAGTCATGCTGGTTAAGTGTGCCTTGAATTCTAAATAAATCACTGACAGTGTCACCAGCAAATCACCCCCGCACCTCTTCCTCCATGCTTCACGGTGGGAACCATGCATGTGGAGATGATCCGTTCACCTACTCTACGTCGCACAGATATGGTGGTTGGAACCAAAAATCTCAAATTTGGACTAATCAGACCAAAGGGCAGATTTCCACCGGTCTAATGTCCATTGCTCGTGTTTCTTAGCAAAAGCAAGTCTCTTCTTTCTTATTGGTGTCCTTTAGTAATGGTTTATTTTCAGCAAATCAAACATGAAGGCCTGATTCATGCAGTCTATTCTGAACAATTGATGTTGAGATGTGTCTGTTACTTGAACTCTGTGATGCATTTATTTGGGCTGCAATTTCTGAGGTGCAGTTATTCTAATGAACTTATCCTCTGCAGCAGAGGTAACTCTGGGTCTTCCTTTCCTGTGGCGGTGCTCATGAGAGACAGTTTCATCATAGCACTTGATGAAACGTTCAAAGTTCTTGAAATTCCCCAGACTGACTGACCTTCATGTCTTAAAGTAAGGATGGGCTGTAATTTCTCTTTGCTTATTTGAGATGTTCTTGTCATAATACAGACTTTAGCAAATAGGGTTATCTTCTGTATACCACCCCTACCTTGTCACAACACAACTTGGCTGAAACGCATTAAGAAGGAAATCAATTCCACAAATCAACAAGGCACACCTTTTAATTGAAATGCATTCCAGATGACTACCTCATGAAGCTGGTTGAGAGAATGCCAAGAGTGTGCAAAGCTGTCTTTAAGGCAAAGGGTGGCTACTTTGAAGAATCTCTAATATAAAATATATTTTGATTTGTTTAACACGTTTTTGGTTACTACATGATTCCATATGTGTAATTTCATAGTTTTGATGTCTTCACTATTATTCTACAATGTAGAAAATAGTAAAAATAAAGAAAATCCCTGGAGTAGGTGTCCAAACTTTTGACTGGTTATGTAAATTCTGTCATTCTGTTAGAATCTTAATATCACAAACAGAACTGGTGTTATCCACAGTTTTAGGAGGGCATGTCATTTTTTACATGGTTTTTCACATTGCACCTCTGTCTCATGAAAGTAGGGCCTGCTCCCTCTTTTTCCGGAGAGTTAAAGATGTCTGTCCAGTTGAAAATCCCTCTTTCTCCGGAGAGTTAAAAATGTCTGTCCAGTTGAAAATCACTCCGATAATTGCCTCAAAGTTGAACCAAAAGTGATTAATTTCAGACATAGGCCTATAAAAAGAGATAAAATAAATGAAGTAGGCTAAAGTATGATGGGGAGAATGGGATGAGTTGATGAGCGAACGATTCATAATTATGTAATCACCAATTGTGAATGAAGAACAGGGCGGGCCATTCTATTGTATTGTAATGACCTGACTAGATCATAAATGAACAATTGTCCAGACAGAGGCTTGAGTTTACGAATTGACGGTTTATTACACCAACTTTACACAGGCTACTGTTTGGGCCGTAGCACACGCCAAATAGATGACAGATAACCCACAAGCCAATCGTGACCTTCTCTTGTGAAACCCAGACGTAAGAGAGAGAGAACAAAGGCTGAACCTGGTCTTAACTTCCAATGCTCCACCCCCCTGCCCAACCCCCCTCCACGCCACTCCGCCAACCACCAGGATGCCCGGCATCAGAACATTCCAGGCATTCCCGTGATTGGCAGATAGCAGGTTGATTGACAGGTCGGACCCCGCGAACACCGGGTACTGGTCAGTACAACACAACCACCTCCTAGCCTAACACATAACACACAGCTGTCTGTGCGGGTCGCTACAGTATTCATCTATTCTAATCAGTCTACTCTTACTCTAGCTTAATTGGAATACACAGTGAGGGCGTGCGTAATTTACAATGGTAAGAAGACCAAGACAAATGGATGCACTCGTTAGCGTTGCTACAAAATCTGAATGAAAACAACTCTGACGGTGGGGAATAAATAAATCACGATGACATCTCTGATGAGTATTCTTCTGATTCTGAGCCTCAACCGGAACCGACACCTCTGGGGCCTAACTGCAACAAAAAAAAAGACAGAACTGTGCGCACTGAGTTGGTGCCCAGGTCACCACCAAATGAAATCGTATTCTATGAACTATTATCAGCACCAAATGTCATCACTGATAAGCAGTCCCTACATCTCAAGCAAGAAATAAAATTAGCTACGCACTCATCGGCTTTCGTTGTTCAGGCTATGTGACATGTATGTACATGCGCCAACTTATAATGTACTTTTTGACTATCATATTAACACATATTCATAATGCTATTCTTTATATTGTGATTATTTTCACTATTATCAAGCACACGTGGTGCTTGTAATGATATTTAGGCTACTGATGTTTTCGTCATTTGACTTTGCATCTTGCTGACCGTGCATCTTAGTGGTTGGGGTATTTATTTTTATTTGTTTTATTTTGTATTTTATTTATAAAAATAAGCGTATAGCCTACCAGGTTCCAACACCAATGCTTTCTGTTTCATATTTGTAACATAGGCACTCCACGAATACAATTTATTAAACACTTAATAATATTATTTGTGTTTTTATATAGCCTATAGGAGGTACCTTAAGGGGCAGCAGGTAGCCTAGTGGTTGCTGGATCGAATCCTCGAGAAGACAAGGTAAAAATCTGTCATTCTGCCCCTGAACAAGGCAGTTCCCCAGTAGGCCGTCATGTAAATAGGAATTTGTTCTTATCTGACTTGCCTTGTCAAATAAAGGTAAAACAAAAAAAGTGCCCCCTATGGAAATCAAATGTCTGCCCAAGGGATTTGTACCAGAGCCTGGTCAAAAAATATGCAAACGTTTAGAAAATCAGAAAAGGAGCAAATAATAAACATACTGTTATTTCTAAGCAAATGTATGATTTCATTTCATAACGTCCTATTGCCTTCTGACAGGCTCTGATAAACCTTTACGCAAACTCATATTGAGCCTATCAGTGTCATTGTGCTGGTCTTTCAGTCTGTTTTCGCCTGAGACCATATTCTAATGATTAAAGAAAGGAAACAAGGAAAACCAGGCTGCAGTAGAATACTTTATCACCAAGCAAATATGTTTTCTTTTTTCTTGTCATATCTGCAAACACCTACTTTGGAGGAAAAACAAACAGTGGCTTCGGGGAAGAAACAGAGACCGGGTATTTGAATGAATATTGATGAGAGGAATGTCTTTAGCCAGTAATCCTAGAGAATGGTTACCAGTGGGGGACCATATCAAGATGCCCTATGGGGAAGAAAACCTCCTGGGGTTCCTAGGAAGTTTAAAATATCTTAAATGTAAATTTCCCCTATTTAAGGGACTCTGTTAGATACATTTTTTTCTAAATTCAGTATAGTATGAGAACGGTAGCCCCTATCTGTAAAAGCATGGCATTTCCTAAACGCTGCGTATGTTGGCTATTGATCGGTGCCTTCAAATCTTTGGTGACTTATTACCATATATGGGCATTTATAAGGGCAGCCCGAGCCGATGATCTCATTTCAAGATGTCTGCTCCCTACATTCCGTTTAACGTTGTGAAGCATAAACAAAATAAACACGGAATACATTGATACACATCGGAAGCTGGGACTCCGCAGATCATGAGGATAATCTTATCTAAATGGCTGTGACCTACCGTTATTGATCACCAGCCCGAGAGTCCAAATTTTTATTTTACACAACGTTTTCACCAAACATCTTAGAAGGTAAACTTCGATTTGGTCTGTGTTTGAGCTATAGCTACATGGGTGGTATCAAATGAATCCGTAGGTTGGTAAGAACAAATCTAGCATATTGCCATGTTATTTGATGAGGTATGACTTGATGGAAACATTGAATGCCCACTGAGTGACTTTATCTTTGTGCATAATAGATAGTGTTGATGTCTTAATTATTATTCTACAATGTAGAAAAAAGTAAAAGGAAAAAACGCTTGAATGAGTAGGTGTGTCCCATGCTTATCATAGTGCTTGTGGCACCATTCGTCCAAACAAAATTGGGTTTCCCCAAGACCAAGGAGACGACATGACAAAGACAGCGGAGAGGGGGACCTTACATTGGATCAGGACTAACAAGCTGCTTTTTGTTAAATGGAATGACACTAGGGAAGTAACCATGCTCAACACACACACACATGCCAAACGACAAAAGGAGGAACTGTAAGCATTGCACAAAACACAGGGGGAAAAAGGGAAAAATTACAGATTTTCTGTCCGAAATGCCAGGTCGCTTTTTATTTCCTGGCACAGAGGGACTTTTATTTAATTAAATTATTTCACCTTTATTTAACCAGGTAGGCTAGTTGAGAACAAATTCTCATTTACAACTGCGACCTGGCCAAGGTAAAGCAAAGCAGTGCGACACAAACAACAACACAGAGTTACACATGGAATAAACAAACATACAGTCAATAACACAATAGAGTAAAAAAGTCTATATACAGTGTGTGTAAATGAGGTAAGATTAGGGAGGTAAGGCAATAAATAGGCCATAGTGGTGAAATAATTACAATTTAGCAATTAAACACTGGAGTGATAGATGTGCAGAAGATGAATGTGCAAGTAGAGAAACACTTGGGTGCAAAGGAGCAAATAAATAAATAACAGTATGGGGATGAGGTAGTTGGATGGGCTATTTACAGATGGGCTATGTACAGGTGCAGTGACCTGTGAGTTGCTCTGACAGCTGGAAATTAAAGTTAGTGAGGGAGATATGGGTCTCCAGCTTCAGTGATTTTTGTAACTCGTTCCAGTCATTGGCAGCAGAGAACTGTAAGGAAAGGTGGCCAAAGTAGGAATTGGCTTTGGTGGTGACCAGTGAAATATACCTGCTGCAGTGCGTGCTACGGGTGGGTGCTGCTATGGTGACCAGTGAGCTGAGATAAGGTGGGGCTTTACTTAGCAAAAACTTATAGATGACCTGAAGCCAGTGGGTTTGGCAACGAATATGTAGCAAGGGCCAGCCAACGAGAGCATACAGGTGGCAGTGGCGGGTAGTGTATGGGGCTTTGGTGACAAAACGGATGGCACTGTGATAGACTGCATCCCGTTTCCTGAGTAGAGTGTTGGAGGCTATTTTGCAAATGACATCGCCGAAGTCAAGGATTGGCAGAATAGTCCGTTTTACGAGGGCATGTTTGGCAGCATGAGTGAAGGATGCTTTGTTGCGAAATAGGAAGCTGATTCTAGATTTAATTTTGGATTGGAGATGTTTGATGTGGGTCTGGAAGGAGAGTTTACAGTCTAACCAGAAACCTAGGTATTTGTAGATGTCCACATATTCTAAGTCAGAACCGTCCAGAGTGGTGATGCTGGACGGGCGGGCAGGTGCGGGCAGTGATTGCTTGAAGAGCATGCATTTAGTTTTACTTGCATTTAAGAGCAGTTGGAGGCCTATGGAAAGAGAGTTGTATGGCATTGAAGCTCGTCCGGACAACAGGCCTTGCGATTTGACACACTAAACTCTGTCTGAGAAGTAGTTGGTGAACCAAGCGTGGCAGTCATTTAAGAAACCAAGGCTGCAGATAAGAATGTGGTGATTGACAGAGTCGAAAGCCATGGCCAGGTCGATGAATACAGCTGCACAGTATTGTCTCTTATCGATGGCGGTTATGATATTGTTTAGGACTTTGAGCATGGCTGAGATGCACCCATGACCAGCTCGGAAACCAGATTGCATAGTGGAGAAGGTACGGTGGGATTCGAAAGGCTCCTGAGGCTGCATTTATTGTAGCTGGAGATTTTAACAAGGCTAAATTGAAAACAAGGCTCCCTAAATTATATCAGCATATTGATTGAGTGACCTGGGCTGGCAAAACCCTAGATCATTGTTATTACAACTTCCGCGACGCATATAAGGCTCTCCCCCACCCTTCTTTTAAAAGCTAACCACGGCTCCATTTTGTTGCTCCCAGTTTATAGACAGAAACTAAAACAAAAAGCACCCACGCTCAGGTCTGTTCAACGCTGGTCCGACCAATCGGATTACACGCTTCAAGATTGCAACGATCACGTGGACTGGGATATGTTCCGCATAGCGTCGAACAACAACATTGATGAATACGCTGATTCGGTGAGTGGGTTTATTAGCAAGTGCATCGGTGATGTTGTACCCACAGCGTCTGTTAAAACATTCCTCAACCAGAAACCGTGGATTGAGAAACCGCTGAGATCCTGGTTGAAGACAGCAGAGGTGTATTTGGAGGGCAGGTTGGTTAGGATGATATCTATGAGGGTGCCTGTGTTTACGGATTTGGGGTTGTACCTGGTAGGTTCATTGATCATTTGTGTGAGATTGAGGGCATCAAGTTTAGGATTGTAGGATGGCTGTTAAGCATATCCCAGTTTAGGTCACCTAACAGCATGAGCTCTGAACATAGATGGGGGGCAATCGATTCACATATGGTGTCCAGGGCACAGCTGGGGGCAGAAGGTCGTCTATAGCAAGCAGCAACGGTAAGATACTTGTTTCAGGAAAGATAGATAAAAAAAAATTAAAAAAATGTTTGGGCACAGACCTGGATACTAAGACAGAACTCTGCAAGCTATCTCGGCAGTAGATTGCAACTCCGCCAACTCTGGCAGTTTTATCTTATCAGAAAATGTTATAGTTAGGGATGGAAATTTCAGGGTTCTTGGTGGCCTTCCTAAGCCAGCCAGGACATCCGTGTTGGCAGAGTGTGCTAGAGCAGTGAATAAAACAAATTTAGGGAGGAGGCTTCTGATTTTAACATGCATGAAACCAAGGCTTTTACAGTTACAAAAGTCAACAAATGAGAGGGCCTGGGGAATGGGAGTGGAGCAAGGCACTGTTGGGCCTGGATTAACCTCTACATCACCAGAGGAGGAGTAGGATAAGGGTACGGCCAAAGGCTAAAAGAACTGGTCGTCTAGTACATTCGGAAAAGAGAGTAAAAGGAGCAGGTTTCTGGGCACGGAAGAATAGATTCAATGTACAGACGATGGTATGGTAGGATGTGAATACAGTTGAGGTAAACCTAGGCATTGAGTGACGATGAGAGAGGTATTGTCTCTAGGGACATCAATTAAACCAGGCAGGGTCACCGCATGTGTGGGAGGTGGGACAAGAGGGTTAGCTGAGGCATATCGAGCACGGTTGGAGGCTGTAGAGTGAAACGAGACAATCATCATTAACCAAAACAGCAATGGACAAGGCATGTTGACATTAGGGAGAGGCATGCGTAGCCGAGTGATCATATGGTCCACTAAGTAGCTATACGGGCTGGAGACACGGCGATTCAGACAGCTAGCGGGCTGGGGCTAGCAGGCTGGCAGATGGGCCTTAGAGGGAGGTCGCGACGGAAGAAGTCTGTTGTTGTAGCTCCCTCCTGCGGTTACGTTGGGAGACCAGCTGTGATGGATCAGCAGGGGTCCGTGAAGTAAAAGGGTCCAGGCCAATTGGCAAAATAAGTATTGCCAAAGAAATTGACTGATGGACCACTTCAACTAACAATCCGGTATGCTCTAGACAGTTAACGGGCCACGGTTAGCAGGCTAGCAGCTGGGCATTCAGTGGATATCGCGATGAAGGAGCCTGTTGAAAACCCCCCTCGGGTGGATTACGTTGGTAGTCTAGTTGTGATGGATCGGCGGGGCTCTGTATCAGCAATAAAAGGAGTTGGATGGACATCTTCAGCTAGCAGGGAGATGGGCCTAGCATAGGCAAGCTCCAGGCTAATTGGTGCTTGCTTCAGGACAAAGACGTTAGCCAGGAGAAGCCAATCGGAAAGCAGCTTGCTAGCTGCGATGATCCAGATTAAGAGGTTCAGAGCTTGCTGTAGGAATCCGGTGATATGGAGAAAAAAAAGAGTCCGATAAGCTCTGGGTTGAAACACGCTGTACAGACTGGCAGGAGTTGTCCTGGCTAAATGTTAGCTGATGACCGCTAGCAGTGGCTAGCTGACTACTAGCTAGTTAGCTGGCGAGCTGCTTTTGGGGGTTCTGGTTCTAAAGTAAAGAAAATAGCAGATCCATACCACACTGGGTGAGGTGGGTTGCAGGAGAGTATGTTGACGTTGGGGTTAAGAAAAATATTTAAAAAATATGTAAAAAGATATATACACAGGATACAAGATGAAGACAAAAGGTGCCTGACTGCTCCGCCATCTTGGATTTATTGCTTCAAAGACTATCATGACATGCACAAAACACGAATGCCATTTGTAAATAGTTCAGCTTATTTCTAGTTTTGGACACGTATGTACCAAGTTTGTGTTTGATAAGACATTTGATATTTGCTTTATGTATATCTGTTGTTTTGTCATTATGGGGTATTGTGTGTAGATGGTTGATTTTTTTACATTTTTTATTCAGACTGTAACACAACAAAATGTGGAATAAGTCACGGGGTATGAATACTTTCTGAAGGCACTATAACTATGAACACACCATAAACATGTAATTGCCAAAACATGTAATTGCCAAAAACACTTCAGTAAATGAGAGATGCAAAATATATTGAAGGTGCTTCCACACTGGTGTGGTTCTTGAGCAATTTCTAAGCAATTAATATCACATCATGCTTAGGGTCATGTATAAAAATTATGGGCAGAACCAGTTACACATGATTTTGGCTACCATGGCCATGCCCACATCCACAGTGTCACGCCTTGGTCATTGTATTTTTGTGTTTTCGTTATATATTTGGTCAGGCCAGGGTGTGACATGGGTTTATGTTATTGTATTTTCGTATTGGGGTTTGTAGTATTTGGGATCGCGGCTGATTAGGGGTGTTGTATAGGCTTGGCTGCCTGAGGCGGTTCTCAATCAGAGTCAGGTGATTCTCGTTGTCTCTGATTGGGAACTGTATTTAGGTAGCCTGAGTTTCGCTTTGTATTTCGTGGGTGATTGTTCCTGTCTCTGTGTAGTTTCACCAGATAGGCTGTAATTGGTTTCTCGTTCCGTTTGTTGTTTTTGTCTTTGTATAGTTATTTCATGTCACTTTTTTCATTAAAGTCATGAGTAACCACTACGCTGCATTTCGGACCGACTCTCTTTCTACAAACGAAGAACGACATTACACACAGTGCACGAGGGGTCACTAAATGTGTTTATAAACGTTAAAACGATGTAAACCATATGCCATGGCCATTTAAGTAACTCGATCTCAACCCAATTGAATACTTTGGGAGATTCTGGAGTGTTGCCTGTGACAGCATTTTCCACCACCATCAAAAAAACAGCAAATTATGCAATTTCTTGTGGAAGAATGGTGTCGCATCCCTCCAATACAGTTTTATACACTTTGTGTTTCCTTTATTTTGGCAGTTACCTGTATGTTTGAGTATACCGCAGATTTCAAGTGTTCTTTACCAAATGTTCAACCACATTTTTATAGGCTTACTGTCATGTGTAATTAAGACATGTTCAATTCAAATGTTTTAGGTTGAAGTGTCAAATGTACTTTACAAAATATTCAAATCACATATGTTATGCTTTCGTATACAGTGACTTCAGAAAATATTGATACCCCTTGACTTATTCCACATTTCGTTGTTACAGCCGGAATTCAAAATTGATACAAAAAATGATTCTCACCCATCTACACACAATACCCCATAATAACAAAGTGCAAATATGTTTTTAGAATTTAAAAAATATATATATTGAAAATGAAATACAAAAACATCTAATTTAAAAAAATATTCCCAAGTCAATACTTTGTAGAAGCTTGAGAAGATATGCAAGGAAAAATGGGCGGAAATCCTCAAATCCAGATCTGCCAATATGCTACAGACATACCCAAGAAGACAACACAATGCTGCAAAGACGTATCCCACCAGTGGTAGTATACAAACTCAGCAAAAAAAGAAACATCCTTGCACTGTCAACTGCGTTTATTTTCAGCAAACTTAATTAACATGTGTAAATATTTGTATGGACAAAACAAGATTCAACAACTGAGACATAAACTGAACAAGTTCCACAGAGATGTGACTGACATAAATGGAATAATGTGTCCCTGAACAAAGGGGGGGGTTCAAAATCAAAAGTAACAGTCAGTATCTGGTGTGGCCACCAGCTGCATTGAGTACTGCAGTGCATCTCCTCCTCATGGACTGCACCAGATTTGCCCGTTCTTGCTGTGAGATGTCACCCCACTCTTCCACCAAGGCAACTGCAAGTTCCCAGACATTTCTGAGGGGAATGGCCCTAGCGCTCACCCTCTGATCCAACAGGTCCCAGACGTGCTCAATGGGATTGAGATCCGGGCTCTTCACTGGCCATGGCTAAACGCTGACATTCCTGTCTTGCATTAAATCATACACAGAATGAGCAGTATGGCTGGTGGCATTGTCATGTTGGAGTGTCATGTCAGGATGAGCCTACAGGAAAGATACCACATGAGGGGGTAGGATGTGTTCTCTGTAACACACAGCGTTGAGATTGCCTGCAATGACAACAAGCTCAGTCTGATGATGCTGTGACACACTACCCCAGACCATGACGGACCCTTCACCTCCAAATCGATTCCACTCCAGAGTACAGGCCTCGGTATAAGGCTCATTCCTTTGACGATAAATGCAAATCCGACCATCACCCCTGTTGAGACAAAACCGCGACTAGTCAGTGAAGAGCACTTTTTGCCAGTCCTGTCTGGTCCAGCGACGGTGGGTTTGTGCCCATAGGCGACATTGTTGCCGGTGATGTCTGGTAAGGACCAGCCTTACAACAGGCCTACAAGTCCTCAGTCCAGCCTCTCTCAGCCTATTGCCGACAGTCTGAGCACTGATGGAGGGATTGTGTGTTCCTGGTGTATCTTGGGCAGTTGTTGTTGCTATCCTGTACCTGTTCCGCAGGTGTGATGTTCGGATGTACTGGTCCTGTGCAAATGTTGTTAAATGTGGTCTGCCACTACGAGGATGATCAGCTGTCCATCCTGTCACCCTGTTGCCCTGTCTTAGGTATCTCACAGTACGGACATTGCAATTTATTGCCCTGGCCACATCTGCAGTCCTCATGCCTCCTTGCAGCATGCCTTAGGCACATTCACGCAGATGAGCAAGGACCCTGGGCATCTTTATATTGGTGTTTTTCAGAGTCAGTAGAAAGGCCTCTTTAGTGTCCTAAGTTTTCATAACTATGACCTTAATTGCCTACCGTCTGTAAGATGTTAGTGTCTAAATGACCGTTCCACAGGCGCATGTTCATTTATTGTTTATGGTTCATTTAACAAGCATGGGAAACAATGTTTAAACTCTTTACAATGACGATCTGTGAAGTTATTTGGATTTTTACGTATTATCTTTGAAAGAAAAAGGGACGTTTATATACCCCAATTTGGGAGGAATCTCCTCTCTAAACATGTTTATTGCTAGGCAGGAAGTTAAGTGATGCGGGCAATAAACTGTTCCGTCTCCCTTAATGTGACCTGACCTGACCTCGGCCCCCTTCCTCACGAAACCACATCTCTCCACCCTTATCAGTGCCTGCCACATGTGGTTGCCCTACTCTATACATTCCAAGCTTAATTTCCTCCACCGTATACATTCCTCCTACAGATAACCATTAACTTCTGGTGAAAATCCTGCCTGCCGTTCAGGACCCTTTGAACCCCCTTTGGATTACTGACCCTTGCCTGCCTTTGAACCGTTGTTTGCCTGCCCCTGTATTAGAAATACACTTTGTTTATTCGACACTGTCTGCATCTGGGTCATTACCTGAAACGTGATAGTGTAAAGCTGTCATCAAGGCAAAGGGTGGCTACTTTCAAGAATCTCACATATATTTGGATTTGTTTAACATTTTTGTTGGTTACTACATGATTACATATGTGTTATTTTATAGTTTTGATGGCTTCACTATTACTCTACCAGAAAATAGTAAAAGAAAATCAAGAAAATCCCTTGAATGAGTAGGTGTTTCCAAACTTTTGACTGGTGTGTGTGTGTGTGTGTGTGTGTGTGTGTGTGTGTGTGTGTGTGTGTGTGTGTGTGTGTGTGTGTGTGTGTGTGTGTGTGTGTGTGTGTGTGTGTGTGTGTGTGTGTGTGTGTGTGTGTTGGAGAGTCAGTGTAGTATGTGTGTGGGTAGAGTCCAGTGAGTGTGCAGAGCCTGTGTAAAAAAAAATTAAGTGGGTCAACGAAAATAGTCCAGCTAGACATTTGGTAAACTGTTCAACAGCCTTTGAAGGGGCAGAAGTTATTCAGGAGCATTTTGGGAAAATAGAGCTTCTGATGTGATAGTCTACACATTATTGTTTCTAGTTGAGGTTAGTCAAGTGTCCTTTTGCCAAGAACGGTCTATGACTTGGGTGGCCGAAGTCTTTGATAATTTTTAGGACATTTCTCTGGCACTGCCAACTACAGGAAGCATTTGGTTGTAGTCATAACAGCTAAAGATGGCACAACCAGTTATCGAGTGTAAGGGGGACCTTTTTACACAGGGGCATTGAATAACTTTGTTCATTAAATAAATGAAATAAGTACCACATTTGTGTTATTTGTTCACTCAGGTTCCCTTTATTTAATATTAGGTTTTGGTTGAAGATCTGATAACGTTTAGTGTAAAAAAATATGCAAAAATAATTGGAGGGCTTGCACACACACACACACACACACACACACACACACACACACACACACACACACACACACACACACACACACACACACACACACACACACACACACACACACACACACACACACACACACACACACACACACACACACACACACACACACACACACACACACACACACACACACACACACACACACACACACACACACACACACACACACACACCTACTGTAGAACCGCATGATCCAAAGCCCATCAGCAGCGTGATTCATGGTTATTTATTGAATGTCATTATTGTTCAGGAAACAGTCAGCTCAGCACCTGCACATCAAATAGGAAACCACAGAGGAATGGCATTTTGCCAATAATGTGATGGAGGCTGCTCGATAGGTGGCAGGTAGCTTAGTGGTTAGAGCATTGGGCCAGTAACTGAAAGTGTTCTAGTTCGAATCCCTGAGCTGACAAGGTAAAAATCTGTCGTTCTGCCCTGGAAAAAGCAGTTAACCCACTGTTCCTAGGCCATCATTGTAAATAAGAATTTGTTCTTAACTGACTTGCCTAGTTAAATAAAGGTTAAATAAATTTAAAAAATCCACTGCAACTTACTGTTAGAAGCTTGGCCTTCTTCTCCTAAGTACTTACTTCACATATGAACTATGCTGTACAGTACTTGAAAAAGGAAGAGAAATTGCGCAATATTTCACACACCAATTTAATCTGGAATAAGTAATTACCATTACTTGTATTTGGAAGCCATGGATTCAGAGTTTTTTTTCACCATTGGCAGAGCAAACCAAATCACATTGTGCCCCAACTCAAAGTTTGTGTCCCAAATGACACCCTATTCCCTATGTAGTGCACTTATTTTGACCAAGGCCAGTGGGTACACTAGGGAATAGGGTGCCATTTGGGAGAACGCTAAAGTAGAAGTTAATCCATTGGCTTACAAATGACAGACGTCCCCTCCCTTTGATTGTAAGTGTGGGTAAGGCTGGTGGATGTGGAAAGGCTAGTAAGCTCTGACTGAGGCATTAACACAGAGTGTAGAAAACATTGTGAACACCTGCACTCTCCATTGCATAGACAGACCAGGTGAATCCAGGTGAAAGCAATGATCTCTTATTGAGTATCTTGTTAAATACACTTCAATCAGTGTAGATGAAGGGGAGGAGAGGAGACACGTTAGAGAAGGATTTTTAAACCTTGAGACAATTGAGACAGGTATTGTGTATGTGTGCCATTCAGAGGGTGAATGGGCAAGACCAAAGATTTAAGTGCCTTTGAATAGGGTATGGTAGAAGGTGCCAGGCGAATCGGTTGGTTTTAAAGAACTGCAACACTGCTGGGTTTCTCATGCTCTGTGTGTATCAAGAATGGTCCACCATCCAAAGGACATCCAGCCAACTGTGGGAAGCATTGGAGTAAACATGGGCCAGCATCTCTGTGGAATGCTTTCAACACCTTGTAGAGTCCATGCCCCGACATACTCAATATTAGGAAGGTGTTATTTTTCTCTGGTAGAACCAGGATTCAAATTATATTTGAAATAATTTCAAATACTTTTATACAGTGCATTCAGAAAGTATTCAGACCCTTTGACTTTTTTCCACACTTATTCCACATTTTGATACGTTACATTTTGATACGTTACAGCCTTACTCAACAATTGATTATTGATTCTTCTACAATCTACACACAATACCGCATAATGGCAAAGCAAAAACAAGTTTAGAAAAACTAGCTAATTTATTAAATATAAAACTGAAATTCCTTGTTTACATAAATATTCAGACCTTTTGCTACGAGACTCAAAATATAGTTTCCATTGATCATCCTTGAAATGTTTCTACAAGTTGATTGGAGTCCACTTGTGGTAAATTCAATTGATTGAACAATCTTTTGGAAAGACACACACATGTCTATATAAGGTCCCACTGTTGACAGTGCATGTCAGAGCAAAAACCATGAGGTGGAAGGAATTGTCCGTACAGCTCCGAGAGGATTGTGTTGAGGCACAGATCTGGGGAAGGATACCAACAAATGTCTGAAGCATTGAAGGTGCCCAAGAACTCAGTGGCTTCTATCATTCTTAAATGGAAGAAGTTTGGAACCACCAAAACAGGGAGGTGACCAAGAACCGATGGTCTCTGACACAATTCCAGAGTTCCTCTGTGGAGATGGGAGCAGATCCCAGCACTCCACAAATCAGGCCTTTATGGTACAGTGGCCAGACAGAAGCCACTCCTCAGTAAAAACCACATGATAGCCCGCTTGGAGTTTGCCAAAAGGCACCTAAAGGACTCTCAGACCATGAGAAACAAGATTCTCTGGTTCTCTGGTATGATGAAAACAAGACTGAACACCTTGGCCTGAATGCCAAGTGTCACATCTGGAGTAAACCTGGCACCATCACTACGGTGAAGCATGATGGTGGCAGCATTATGCTGTGGGGATGTTTTTCAGCTGCAGGGACTGGGAGACTAGTCAGGATCAAGGAAAAGATTAACGGAGCAAAGTACAGAGAGATCCTTGATGAAAACGTGCTCCAGAGCGCTCAAGACCTCAGACTCACCTCAACTTCCAAAAGGACAACGACCCTAAGCACACAGCCAAGACAACACAGGAGTGGCTTCAGGACATGTCTCTGAATGTCAGCCAGAGCCTGGACTTGAACCTGATCGAACATCTCTGGAAAGACCTGACAATAGCTGTGCAGCGACACTCCCCATCCAACCTGAGAGAGCTTGAGAGGATCTGCAGAGAAGAATGGGAGAAACTCCACAAATACAGGTGTGCCAAGCTTGTTAGCGTCATACTCAAGAAGACTCAAGGCTGTAATCGCAAAGGTGCTTCAACAAAATACTGGGTCTGAATTATTTTGATTAAATTGTAAAAATAAAAAAGAAACAGTTTTTGGGGTATTGTGTGTAGATTGATGAGGGGAAAAAACAATTTCATTTTTGAATAAAGCTGTAACAAAATGTGGAAAAAGTGAGGGGGTCTGAATACTTTCCGAACTGTATGTGCTTGATTTAGCTTGCAATTTAATGGACCAATTGAATAGCCTCAAAACTGTAAACCCCACCTATCTGGCACTCCCAGGGCAGGCTAAAGATAATCTCGGTTAAGTTCTGGATCCATACATGTTAAGAGAAGAGAGAGAAGGAGGATCTGAACCGGGACGAAGAGCTCCACCCTCAGTATTTTTTTCAAGTTACGGGTAAGTCTATGAGCCAAATGTCCCTTCCTCTTCTGGAATTCAAAGATACTAACATCTGCGAAATCGTGATTTGTCCAAAGCACTGGAACTAATGCTGCTCGTTATCTCACGCATTCCATTGTATCATGACAAATACACAGTAACATTTATGTTTACATAGTCTGTCCACGAGAGATTAGGCGAGAGCAAACACTCAAAGTATTTTAAACATTTTGACTAGCATTTGAACCCAGGTCTGGTGTTTTTCCGTTCCTCCAATGAGGGAGATGTAGCAGCCTGAAGCAGCTGGATTTTCCTACCTACAAATAATTGGCTGTTGAGTTGCAGATGGATGTGACCGTCGGCGGGGGCCTTCTGTGTGGTGCCCGGGAAAGAGTCCACACACAGTGAAGCCTCTTTCACGTTCCGCTCCGCTCGAACGCGGTGCCACCTGTCGTCGTTTAGCGCCATGCCGCCCGTCTCCACACGCACCTCAAAGGGGCCATTGCCCACGTCAAACGAGAAGACGACCTCCATCGGAGCTGTGGGAGGGATGGAGAGAGGAGGATGGGGGAGAGAAGGAGAGATGGTCAGACACACCAGATGAGTAGCATTTGGATGGGTGGTTAAATAACCCACTAGCAGAGAGTAGTAGCAGAGCTTTTTACAGCCAAATAACTATCAAATGACACCAGAATGAAACCCCCTGGACATCTCAATATTTTCCGGACATTTTATTTCCGATGTCTATAAAAATCCTCATCTGGCCCCTGCGAGCGAAACCTGACAACATAATAACTTTCACTGCTCAGACAAAATCATATGACTTTCTTTTATTTCACTTTTCTGTGAAGCATTGTTGATTGAATGTGGTGGTTGCTTTGACCTTGAGTATCAACAGAATAAAGAAATATTAGGTGTTGTCATGCCAATACCAGTACAAAGTGGCCTTACGACATTGTGTTCCAGTTCTATTCTCCCCGAGATCTATCACCACATGTATACACTGAGTGTACAAAACATTAGGGACATGTCCTCAGAACATCCTCAATTTATCGGAGCATGGACTACAAGGTGTCGAAAGCATTCCACAGGGATGATGACCCATGTTGACTCCGATAATTCCCACAGTTGTCTCAAGATGGTTGGATGTTCTTTGGGTAGTGGACCATTCTTGATACACACCTAAAACTATTGAGCGTAAAATACCCAGCAGCGCTACAGTTCTTGACACACTTAAACCGGTGCGTCTGGCACCTACTATCATACCCCGTTCAAAGCCACACAAATCTTTTGTCTTGCCCATTCACCCTCTGAATGGCACACATACACAATCCATGTGTCAATCTCCTTCCCCTTCATCTACACTGATTGAAGTGGATTTCACGTGACATCAATAAGGGATCATAGCTTTCACCTGGATTCACCTGGTCAGTCATGGAAAGAGCAGGTGTTCCTGATGTTGTGTACAACACGCACATCCATATCATCATTTACAACAAAAACATCCATTGCTGACCTGGCAGTTGGCTCCACTATGCAGTAGCTATCTGTCTTTTTCCCCCCTTGAAAACATTTGTCAGGCATTTTTCATTCATTCAGCGCATATGTTCATACAGGGCTGTGTAATTGATGCTCCTCCTGCCTGCCCATCTGTAGGATGATGGGATCTTATCTGAATGGATCATGTTAATGAATAGGATTTTGGAAGAGCTCAGGGCAGCACACAAACGCGCATGCACACACACACACACACACACACACACACACACACACACACACACACACACACACACACACACACACACACACACACACACACACACACACACACACACACACACACACACACACACACACACACACACACACACACACACACACCACTGTGCATAGGAAGCTGAGGCCAGGGCCAGAGTTTGTCATCAAACACTTCTCTGGTCTGCATGGCGGCGACAAAAACTCAGTGAAAAAGCTAATCATCTATGCTGATCTCTTTAGTATTCACTGCACAGCTAGCTTCCCCTTCTGCCTCTTAAGAAGACACACACACACATACACACCAATGCCAACGCACCCACAAGCACACACCTTGTCTGAGGGAATGTGACGCCAATGGTAAGGTTAAAAAATAGCAACCACATTCACAGTTCAATAAATTAGGGGGTGAATGTAAATTGTTCTATTTCCATAGGATATACTTTGATTAAGCCTGAAGAGTCAGCTGTGCAACCGTTACTAGTCTACATGGATGCTCAATCGATAACATCGTATGGCTGTGACCTCACAACAATAGACACGTCTCTCTGTACAATAGGTACATGTCATGCCGTGTCCCCAGTAATTCAGTATGGTGCGATTCAGGGGCTTTAATCAAGCTCTGTGATGTCAGTGATGTGTAATTTGGATCGTAATTTGATCACCCTGTCGCAGGAAAACAATCATGCAATGCAGGACATGTAAAACTTGTAGTGTATTTGAGGTTTAAAAAGGCTTCTGAAGTTTAAGTGCCATATTGAAATTTCAGGCTTGATTTTCACTTACGAAGAATGTATCAATAATCCACATGAATTATAATCCACATAATAATTAACATCTTCTGCGGGATAATTATTCTGCTGTAGAAAACTGGCTCAAATTAAGATCCTACATCTGTAGAATGGGTCATTACAGCAGGAACATACCCCTGCACCCTGGAAGGTCTCTCTATGCAGGACTCCCATCCATCACCCCTGGCTATTGTCTCTATAGACAATAACATCTAGCACCGCGACAACAGTGTTAACATTCCGCTACAGATGTCCCAAAAAAATCTGTCCTGACAATACAGAATAGAAAAGGCTTCTTCCCTCCTAAATCAGCATCCTCCAATTGCAAAGGCTCATGGGGATTCTACCAGAGTGGGGATTAGTTGTCATGGGACCAGGAGAAGGCATATGAAACAATAACAGTCACAGCGCCAGACCATCATTTAGAGACAAAACTTCTTACTCCGGACCCATAATAATGCAGTTCTATCTAAACAAGAGTCAACATAAATGAAGTATATCAGCTCCAAAGTCTGTGCTTCGCTTTAACAATGGCAGTCCCATAATTTCCCCAAGGAGAGTATGCTCATGATGTCTGTGTAGCGCCGCAGACTCTCTCTATCATGTGTCGTCTCAGAAAAGGAGTTTCACGCTTTACCGCTGCTTCACAAATAGACCAATAGAAAGCACCGCTCAGAGTTATTAGAGCTTTACAATCTCTGCAACTGCAAATATCTCTGACAATGAGCTGACCTAATAAGCCAAATCATGTTCAATGCCACGAAGAAAGATGATGTGATGCATTCAAGCCAAATAATGTTATAAGACTATTCGGAGATGTGTATTGCATTCGAGCTGAATCATTTTCTAACATCATGGTCGAAGAGGATGTGCATTGCATTCAAACTAAATCAAGCTAACACCATTCAAAGATGTTAAGGCCTTATTGCATTCAAGCTAACTTGTGCCTAACACCTTTGGAAGATGTGTATTGCACTCAAGCAATTGTAAGCCAAATTCAGGACCTATTACATTCAAGATGAATGCCGTGGTCTCTCCGCAGAAGTTCAGTGAATTTTAGTGAGTGCAGCTTCTCCTTTCCCAGTCTATATGCCTTTTTGAACCCTGCACCGAAACACTTGATCATGAACCATAGAGTCCAGCATTCTCTCCACGGTGGTATCATTCACTTTACTTACAGCTGAGTTCAACCCGTATGAAGTCTTTAATGCCCAGGTTTTCCAGGAAGACCCCTGAAGAGGCAGTGGTTTTGAACAGGAAGGAGATGTCTGCACTGAGCTCTCCGTGGAACGTGGGGAAGTGCAGGTACGATGTCTCTTTGTTGAAGAACGCTGCGTTCCAGAAGTTCTCTAAAAATAAAAAATAAACGAGGCAAATAATATATATTAATTAAAATGTATACTGTTTATACTTTTATACAGTTATGTTTTTTGTTGTTGTCTTCTATGCTGTTGTACATATTGTATGCACCAATCATTGAGCAAAAAAGGTTGCTAATTGCAAAAAGGGTCTAAATAGACTGAGAATTAAATAAGAGTATACTGTCCCCAACTCAGTCCATTACAATGAGCCATTGAGACTGTCAGGCACATAAACAAGCCAACCGTTTCTACTAATTAGTCTTAATAATATTCCACCATCGTTTCCCCCATTTACGTCTAATTTACTAAGAGTAATATTTGTAGGTAACCAAGGCTGCAATTAGGAATAACAAAGAGATGGGGATTATTTCATTATTGCGTGATTAACAACAACGACTACCTACTGCCATCAGCATAACAACATAGAAGAGAGAACATTATTGTTTTTGTTACAATTCTGCTAATGTGGTATTTCCCTACACATAATTAGACGACGTGCATAACCAGAGTGCGAGAGGAAGAGAATGTCGCACTACCATCAAACAGGTGTGGAACGAATGACTGAGCTGAGAACTCAGAGTAAAGCAGCTGGTAGTCTATTGCTATGCGCAGGTCGTTTCTCTGCATTTGTTTGAATCACAGCCTGTGTGTACTGCACATACTCCATTTCCATATAGGACATAATGGACGGATAGATTAACTGATAACTGACATATCAAAAGCAAGCATACAGTATTCAGTATGACCCAGTCAATGTATCTGGGGAGGGTCAGTAATGGAGTAAATAATAGACTGATACAGTAAAATGACTGATTGATATAATATTTACTATCTAACCCACACACAGGAAGGCACTGTGTGCCAAACTGTTAGTGCTGTCCAATAAATCATTGGGAGTATAGATCGAGTGTGTGGCTATCTTTACTATTTTATCATTTGGTACTTACTGTCGCCATGACATCTAAGTGGGCTGACTCTATAGGCTGCCTCTGATTCAGGCCTCTGTATATCCCCCACCACCACCCATCTGACTGGTAGATTCTCCTTATGGATGAGCAGGCCAGAGTCAGCAGCCCTGTTGGAAATCAGGGCAGGTTAGCGTTTTTCATCATGAATCTTCGTTCTGCAGGTAGAGTGGTCACTAAGCTGACACAACCACAAAGTCGTAAAATCTGATTTTAAACCTAACCATACCCACATTGCTAACCCTAATACTAACCACATTTTTGTTTTCCTTCATTTTTACAATATAGGCAATTTCGACTTTGCAGCTGGCCTATCTAAGGGGAAATCGCTTAGTTCACCCTCCAGCACAATAAACGTAAACTTGCGAAATAAGAGAGGTGGTAGGTGTTACAACAACATAGTAACAACGTACAACGTAAAAAAAAAAACAGTTTAGTCCATCAGACCTGTGTTCAAATAGTACTTGTATCTTGTATCTTTTAAATACACTGAACAAAAATATAAACACAAAATGCAACAATTTCAAAGATTTTACAGTTCATATAAAGAAATCAGTCAATTGAAATGAATAAATTAGGCCGTAATCTATGTATTTCACATGACTGGGAATACAGATATGCATCTGTTGGTCACAGATACCTTTTTTTTTTTTTTAAGTAGGGGCGTGGATCAGAATACCAGTCAATATCTGGTGTGACCACGATTTGCCTCATGCAGTGCGACACATCTCCTTTGCATAGAGTTGATCAGCCTGTTGACTGTTGCCTGTGCCTCATCTTCAATAGCTGTGCGAAGTTGCTGGATATTGGCTGGAACTGGAACACGCTGTCGTATATGTCGATTCAGAGCATCCCAAACATGCTCAATGGGTGACGTCTGGTGAGCATGCTGAAATGTTCAGCTTCCAGGAATTGTGTGCAGAGCCTTGTGACATAGGGCTGTGCATAATCATTCTGAAACATGAGGTGATGGCACAACAATGGTCCTCAGGATCTTGTCACGGTATCTCTGTGCATTCAAATTGCCATCGATAAAATTCAATTTATGTTCTTTGTCTGTACTTTACCATAATCCCACCGCCACCATGGGGCACTCTGTTCACAACGTTGACATCAGCAAACCGCTCGCCCACACGACGCCATACACGTTGTCTACCATCTACATGGTACAGTTGAAACCGGGATTCATTCATGAAGAGCACACTTCTCCAGTGTGCCAGTGGCCATCAAAGTTGGGCATTTGTCTTCTTAAATCGGTTACGACGCCAAACTGCAGTCAGGTCAAGACCCTGGTGAGGATGACGAGAATGCAGATGAGCTTCCCTGAGACGGTTTCTGACAGTTTGCGCAGAAATATTTCGGTTGTGCAAACCTACAGTGTAATCAGCTGTCCGAGTGCCTTGTCTCAGACCATCCCGCCGGTGAAGAAGCCGGATAGGGAGGTCCTGGGCTGGCGTGGTTACACTGACAAATTCTCTAAAATGACATTAGAAGCGGCTTATGGCAGAGAAATGAACATTCAATTCTTGGGCAACAGCTCTGGTAAACATTCCTGTAGTCAGCATGCCAATTGCATGCTCACTCAAAACTGCAGACACATGTGGCATTGTGTTGTGTGACAAAACTGCACATTTTAGAGTGGCCTTTTATTGTCCCCAACACAAGGCGCACCTTTGTAATGATCATGCTGTTTAATCAGCTTCTTGATATGCCTAGCAAATATGCACAATATTTGAGAGAAATAAGCTTTTTGTGTGTATGGAACATTTCTGGGATCGTTTATTTCACGTCATGAAGCACGAGAACAAGACTTTACATGTTGCGTTTATATTCTTCTTAGTATACTTTAGATGCAACTGATTAACCTGGTTTATGGGAACCAATGAAATAGTCCCAAAAGTGCAAACCTAGCACATCTAGCACCACCAGGCAGGCTCAATCAAGCACTCAAAAGTATTTGAAAGAAAACTAATATTATTTGAACCACAAGAGGTTGGTGGAACCTGAACTGGGGAGGGCGGGCTTGTGGTTATGGCTGGAGCGGAAAGAGTCAAATGGTATCAAATACTAAGCTACACATGGAAACCACGTGTTTGATGCCATTCCATTTGCTTCGTTCCAGCCATTATTATGAGCCGTCCTCCCCTCACCAGCCTCCACTGATTTGAACCCATGTCTACAGTCCATAACAACTTTAGAATAGGAAATAGAAAAGGAAATTGTGCAAATACTAACAAACATCATCCAGATTATGTTCATCTTTATTTTCAGATGCTGTTTGAGTTCTTGCAGGCTTATAACACTATAATTATATCTAAAAATATAAACGCCGGCGAGAGAACAAGGCCCTTTCTGAATAAGATTAAATATTGAATGGAGAATCTCAGTCAGTTGAGTTCATATAGAGTACCAAACATATATAAGGAACCAAAAACAGTATATAGGAAAGAGGGTAAGGGAGGAAAATACATAGGATGAGGTAAAGGAGCTGAAGAGTAGTGGTGATTGCCATTCAGAAGAAGAAATAAACAAAGTGTGCGAGAGAGAAGAAGATAGGGGAAAGAATGAGGGCAAAAAAGAGAGATCGAAGGAACAATGGAAAAATATACAGAATGAGAGTCGTAATTGGTGATGGTATTGTACCATTCTTTGCGGTCAGCGTCACAATTGCAGTAGTGGTCTGAGTCGATGCAGTTACCCTGAAGACCGCAGCCACACTGCTGGCTCCCTGGTACTGCCCCGCCCCAGTACGTCTGGGGCTCGTCTGTACGTCCCACCCACCAAGTGAACGGAGATCCATCTGAGGCACACACACACACACACACACACACACACTTATTCAAAAACCGTACAGACTCCAAAACTCGTTGGGCTCTAATGTAAAAACATTAAGCTCAAGGTATTACAAATGTCTTCTAAACAGATCGAACAAGGTGTGTTTTACCTAGAGACCAATAAGTGCTATTTGCAATGACAACCCTGATGATATATAACAGATGCACTTTCCACAAAAAGACTGGAACAAGAGGAGAGCGAGAGTGTTTGATAGAGAATTGTTAAGTCACCAGTTTCGGACCTCCACAAAAAAAGCAGTATAGACTCCAAAGGGCTCCCAAAACTTGTCTGATCACGCTCCCCTCATTATTCTTCATTTGACATTTTTCAGCATGATTTATTTAGCTTTGACATCGTTTTCCTCTTCTCTCAGTCAGCCTCTACAGTAACGAGACAGCTAATGGACAGCAATTACTCTGTGAAGCTGTGCGTTGCCTCGTTTCATGTTCATTTGCAGGTCTAAAATAGTAATTACAAGGTTGACAAAACTACAAATGAATACCACATGGCAAACACCAATGACACACCAACAAAAAACACACAAAAAAAAAATAGGCTAAAAGCTAACTCACTCAGTGCATGAACATGTAGCATTTCCAGAAATGGTGAATATTCTATCACAACACAATGGCGTTAGGCCTACATACATTACTCAAAGAAAACACATCTCCCCTCCAACCCCAAATTAGTTTGCAACAAAGAGCATAATAATCCAATTGTGACGTCTGCTTAAGCTCTGCGTGTGGCGTGCAGCACTCCCTTTCACAGAGTGTCTCCCAAATGGCACCCCGTTTCCTATATAGTGCAGTACTTTTGCCCAGAGACCTATGGGCCCTGATAGGGAAATAAGGAACAGGGAGTCATGCGCCGACTCACAGCCGACCGAGTGAGCAGCTTTTTAATCATTCTGACCTTTATGGCTGGCTGGGATCAATGCTGTTAATAAAAGGGCTTACCTGGTGTGTTTAAGAGGCGTGACTTTCTACAGTGGTAGAAGACTTCCTGCTCGCAGTGCTCCGCCTGAGTAATTATGGCTTGGAGCTGTTCCGCATCGGCCGAATAGTTAAAATAGGCTAAATGCTGATTTATCCCAGAGGTGGCCTTTAATTTGGTTAGCTCCGTGTTATTGTGTTGGATCACCATCCACGTTTCATCTGGAGGAGAATAGAGAGAGAGAGAGAGAAATGGAGGGGAACCCCTAAGATCATTTTACATCATTATGCAAATATTAATGATAACAAAGACACTCTGAAAAATAGGGATGGGGTGGGTGGGAAGATGAGATCATTCCGATAGCTGCTGGTGCCAGCCCTGAAGGATTGGAATTCTGTCAGATGATCTGGGATCCCACCCAAAGATTCAGATTCCGTTTCAGAGTGTTTAATAGTCACATGGAAGTGGTTGTAGGTGTGATTGCAGGGTACAACATGCAGGACTAAGTGAAATAAAATAATGAATATAGTCATAAAAAAAACAATAATAGAAATAGCCCTATATACATACATCATAACAACTGTAGCAGGGATGAATGAATAAATGTCCATTGGGGTGGAGGCAGATTAAAGACTGTTGAGGGGTGTGGGGGGAATTACCATAGGGGTAGCAGCATGACCATTGAGGGGGTGTGGGGACCAAGTGAAATAAAAACAATAACAATTTAAAAAAATAAATCTAAACTATACATATTGACACCTTCATCAGTGATTAATGTAATTGGGGTGGGGGCAGTAAAAGTCTGTGGGGGGGTGAAGGATGTCCGTAGGAGGAGCAGCAGGTAAGGTAAGTCAGGGGTTCCCAAACGTTTTAACTCGGGGTAGTAGCGTGGGATTCAGCAACCTGATGGTCTGAGGGTAGAAACTATTGGTCGGTCTTCAAGTTTTTGCCATGATGCTCCTGTACTGCCCACGTCTCAGTGATTGAAACGAGGAGAACAGAGCATGAATTGGGTGACTGGGGTCCCTGATGATCTTTTTGGCCATCCTGGTGTAGGTGTCCTGTAGGGAAGGCAGGCACGCACCCTCTGAAGCTACAGCTCACAGCTCAGTTACTTACTGAGAGCCATCAACTGCACCCTAAACATGTCGATCTCTTTCCGTCAGTGAGAGAGATAGCTAAAGTGCCACTGGGGGGCAATAAGCCAGTACCATACGCCAGTGTAGGTGGCCATTTAGTTGTACCCCACTTTGCTGCTATAACAGCCTACACTCTTCTGGGAAGGCGTTGTACTAGATGTTGGAACATTGCTGCGGGGACTTGCTTCTATTCAGCCACTAGCAGTACTGTGGTCGGGAACTGATGTTGGCCAATTAGGCCAGTCTAGCAGTCGGCGTTCCAATTCACCCCAAAGGTGTTCGATGGGGTTGAGGTTTGGGCACTGTGAAGTCAAATTCTTCTCTTCAGTAAGGCTATTCTACTGCCAATGTTTGTCTATGAAGATTGCGTGGCCGTGTGCTCCAATGTATACACCTGTCAGCAATGGGTGTGACTGAAATAGCCAAAACCACTGATTTGAAGGGGTGTCCACATAGTTTTGTACACTGCTCAAAAAAATAAGAGAACATTTAAACAACACAATGTAACTCCAAGTCAATCAAACTTCTGTGAAATCAAACTGCCCACTTAGGAAGCAACACTGATTGACAATACATTTCACATGCTGTTGTGCAAATGGAATAGACAGGTGGAAATTATTGGCAATTAGCAAGACACCCCCAATAAAGGAGTGGTTCTGCAGGTGGTGACCACAGACCACTTCTCAGTTCCTATGCTTCCTGGCTGATGTTTTGGTCACTTTTGAATGCTGGCGGTGCTTTCACTCGAGTGGTAGCATGAGACGGAGTCTACAACCCACACAAGTGGCTCAGGTAGTGCAGCTCATCCAGGATGGAACATCAATGCGAGCTGTGGCAAGAAGGTTTGCTGTGTCTGTCAGCATAGTGTCCAGAGCATGGAGGCTCTACCAGGAGACAGGCCAGTACATCAGGAGATGTGGAGGAGGCCGTAGGAGGGCAACAACCTAGCAGCAGGACCGCTACCTCCGCCTTTGTGCAAGGAGGAGCAGGAAGAGCACTGTCAGAGCCCTGCAAAATTACCTCCAGCAGGCCACAAATGTGCATGTGTCTGCTCAAACGGTCAGAAATAGACTCCATGAGGGTGGTATGAGGGCCCAACGTCCACAGGTGGGGGTTGTGCTTACAGCCCAACACTGTGCAGGACGTTTGGCATTTTCCAGAGAACACCAAGATTGGCAAATTCGCCACTGGCGGCCTGTGCTCTTCACAGATGAAAGCATGTTACATTTACATTTACATTTAAGTCATTTAGCAGACGATCTTATCCAGAGCGACTTACAAATTGGTGCATTCACCTTATGACATCCAGTGGAACAGCTACTTTACAATAGTGCATCTAAATCTTTTAAGGGGGGGGGGGTGAGAAGGATTACTTTATCCTATCCTAGGTATTCCTTAAAGAGGTGGGGTTTCAGGTGTCTCCGGAAGGTGGTGATTGACTCCGCTGTCCTGGCGTCGTGAGGGAGTTTGTTCCACCATTGGGGGGCCAGAGCAGCGAACAGTTTTGACTGGGCTGAGCGGGAACTGTACTTCCTCAGTGGTAGGGAGGCGAGCAGGCCAGAGGTGGATGAACGCAGTGCCCTTGTTTGGGTGTAGGGCCTGATCAGAGCCTGGAGGTACTGAGGTGCCGTTCCCCTCACAGCTCCGTAGGCAAGCACCATGGTCTTGTAGCGGATGCGAGCTTCAACTGGAAGCCAGTGGAGAGAGCGGAGGAGCGGGGTGACGTGAGAGAACTTGTTCACACTGAGCACATGTGACAGACGTGACAGAGTCTGGAGACGCCTTGGGGAATGTTCTGCTGTCTGCAACATCCTCCAGCATGACCGGTTTGGCAGTGGGTCAGTCATGGTGTGGGGTGGCATTTCTTTGGGGGGCCTCACAGCCCTCCATGTGATCGCCAGAGGTAGCCGGACTGCCATTAGGTACCGAGATGAGATCCTCAGACCCCTTGTGAGACCATATGCTGGTGCGGTTGGCCCTGGGTTCCTCCTAATGCAAGACAATGCTAGGCCTCATGTGGCTGGAGTGTGTCAGCATTTCCTGCAAGAGGAAGGCATTGATGCTATGGGCTGGCCCGCCCGTTCCCCAGACCTGAATCCAATTGAGACTGCCACCAAAACTCCAACATCCAAAAATCGATAATGAAACAATATTTCTAACATAAAGAATGTGGGAAATGGTCAGTGGGGATAAAGAACAATCCTGTCAAAGTGTTTATTATTTTGTGATATCATTAAGGATGGTATAACTAAATAACTGTATCTCTGAGGGTGTACACATTCTTGTTGTCAGGATTGCATCTAAATGTTTTATAAAATATATGATTAAGTATGACAATACTTTTGTCATACTTAATAACAATGTGATTTTAGCCTTCTAAATGGGATAATGGCTTTTCATATAAATCAGTCATTAACCACGCCCACGTGAGCACAGACATTGTGTCGGCATGATGGAACGCCCCTAAGACCAGAGTGCTTAAAAGGACTCGCTAATGAAATTAACATTAGACCAATACATGCCGGATTGCTGCCGGCGTGTAAAGTGGTCCTAGCTGTACCCTGACTAATCAACCATTGAGACCAGAGAAGTTGAAATGGTTAAAAAGACTAGACCAAACATTCACAGTCTGCAGCTGTGCATGTAAAGTAGTCTCGGACATTTGACCAAAGACGAGAGGGAAGACAGATCCCTCTCACCAACGTGTGGTACATCTGAAGTATCTATTCTAACGAACACTCAAGAACAAAAGAAGCCTACAACTAAGAAGGAAATTGTGACTTTTGGTGGACAACCAGAGACTTACATCAAACCACTTCCAATAGAACCATCGAGATCAACAGAGAGATGATGAAGACATCCATGTGTAAATATATACATTGATATACATTGCATTTATTTTCTGAATGAGTGGTCGTTCATGTGCAAAGAATTCATATTCCCATGAGCATAGCTTCTAAGTGTATGTATGATAAGTTGAGACTCTGTCTCCCCGTCTTCTTACATACCCCTCCCTTTCCATTGTGTAACCAAACAGTCATGCTTTGTTTATTCCACCAGGGAAATGGTTTCATTGTATTATGTATGTAATCAATAACCTATGCTGTGAGTGTTTATGTATTCTGTGTGACGATTTAGTTAGTAAATAAATAATTAAGCCAATTTGTGTATTGCTGATTCATCACTTAGGTTAGGGTTCGTGCAGATATCCAAGAATTGCGCGATGTTCAGAATGAGACTGATGAGGTAATAATAAAAAATGTACTGTTATTGACGTAAGAGGTATTTTTGTATTTTCAGAGTTTAAATTGGGAGATAGTAACTCGTTAAAGAACTTTTCCCGTAGTGCTCCAAATTCCTAATGAGTTAATTGTTACATGATTCATTTAATTGAGTATCAATTAAACATAGTAGGTAATATTTGATAAATAGCAGTCATCACATTAATTAATGATAGTCACATAACTACAACATGTCTTATGCTATTTGGAGCAGGGGGGCCTCGAGGGGGACCCCAAATCTCTGAAACCAAAATAATATACTTTTTTGCCCCACTGTGTGTGTGTGTGTGTGTGTGTGTGTGTGTGTGTGTGTGTGTGTGTGTGTGTGTGTGTGTGTGTGTGTGTGTGTGTGTGTATATATATATATATATAGTATATACACTCAGCAAAGAAAGAAACTTCCCTTTTTCAGGACGCTGTCTATCAAAGATAATTTGTAAAAATCCAAATAACTTCACAGATCTTCATTCTATTGGGTTTAAACACTGTTTCCCATGCTTGTTCAATGAACCATAAACAATTAAAGAACATGCACTTGTGGAACGGTCGTTAAGACACTAACAGCTTACAGACGGTAGGCAATTAAGGTCAGAGTTATGAAAACTTAGGACACTAAAAGAGGCTTTTCTGCTAACTCAGGAAAACCACAAAAGAAAGATGACCAGGGTCCCTGCTCATCTATGTGAATGTGCCCTAGGAATGCTGCAAAGAGGCATGAGGACTGCAGATGTTGCCAGGGCAATAATTTACAATGTTCATACTGTGAGACGCCTAAGACAGCGCTACAGGGAGACAGGACCGACAGCTGATCGTCCTCGTAGTGACAGACCACGTGTAACAACACCTGCACAGGGTCGGTACATCCGAACATCACACCTGCGAGACAGGATGGCAACAAAGGATGGCAACAACAACTGCCCGAGTTACACCAGGAACGCACAATTCCTCCATCAGTGCTCAGACTGTCCGCAATAGGCTGAGAGAGGCTGGACTGAGGACGTGTAGGCCTGTTGCAAGGCAGGTCCTCACCAGACATCACCGACAACAACGTCGCCTATGGGCACAAACCCACCGTCGCTGGACCAGACAGTACTGAAAAAAAGTGCTCTTCATTGACGAGTTGCAGTTTTGTCTCACCAGGGGTGATGGTTGGATTCGCGTTTATTGTCAAAGGAATGACAGATACACTGAGGCCTGTACTCTACAGCGGGATCGATTTGGAGGTGGAGGGTCCGTCATGGTCTAGGGTGGTGTGTCACAGCATCATCGGACTGAGCTTGTTGTCATTGCAGCCTATCTCAACGCTGTGCATTACAGGGAAGACATCCTCCTCCCTCATGTGATACCCTTCCTGCAGGCTCATCCTGGCATGACCCTCCAGCATGACAATGCCCCCAGCCATACTGCTCATTCTCTGCATGATTTCCTGCAAGACAGGAATATCAGTGCTGCCATGGCCAGCGAAGACTCCGGATCTCAATCCCATTGAGCACGTTTGGAATCTGTTGGATCGGAGAGTGAGGGCTAGGGCTATTCCCCCCAGAAATGTCCGGGAACTTGCAGGTGCCTTGGTGGAAGAGTGGGGTAACATCTCACAGCAAGAACTGGCAAATCTGGTGCAGTCCATGAGGAGGAGATGCACTGCAGTACTTAATGCAGCTGGTGGCCACACCAGATACTGACTGTTACTTTTGATTTGGACCCCCCATTTTTTAGGGACACATTATTCCATTTCTGTTAGTCACATGTCTGGAACTTGTTCAGTTTATGTCTCAGTTGTTGAATCTTATGTTCATACAAATACTTACACATGTTAAGTTCGCTGAAAATAAGCACAGTTTATTTACACAGACGCTTATTTTTTTGCTGCGTTGATATAGCCCATGGGCCCCCACACCTTGTGGGAATGTTTGATGTGTGTGTGTGTGGCTTACCTGTCATGTTGCAGTAAATCAGCTGTGGCTTGATCATGCCGCTTCCATCCACGTCTATGTAATACAGCCCTGTTGTATTGCCCTTCTGTTTGTACACTTCACATGACTGCTCATAGACGGCTGAGGAGGAGAAAACAAATACTCAGGTTACTTACTGCTAACTGAAATGAGTACTGACTGAAATGATTAACAAAAATGTGTACACACACACACACACACACACACACACACACACACACACACACACACTACCCACAGCAAGCATACAAGGCCCTCCCTTGTCCGCTATTTGGCAAATCAGATCACGACTTGGTACTCCTGCTTACTGTATACAAGGAGAAGCTCAAAGCATTGCCCCCACAGTGAAAGTTCGCTGCTTCCCCAATCAAAATCCCCGGGTTAACACAGATGTTGGCGCTAAACTAAAAGACAGGGCAACCGCGCACAGGGTTATCGCAGACAAACCTGAGGCTCCAATAGAGGACAGCAACAATAAGTCTGACAACAACCTCAGAGTCATCCAACGAACAAAAGGACAATATAGGAGCAAGGCGGGATCATACTACACAGGCCCTGACGCCCGCCATGTGTGGCAGGGGCTACAGTCCATTACGGAATACAAAGGAAGACCCAGCCACAATCAGCCCAACGATGCCTCTCTTCCAGACTCCATATATTTTATGCACACTTCAACAATACAACACCGTAAGGTACGTGAGGGAACCTACCGACCCAGAGGACTGGTGCTACTTGCACGGCAGCAGGGCTGGACGGTATTCCAGGGCGCATTCTCAGAGCATGTGCAGATCAACTGGAAGGCACATTCACGGTTATTTTCACCCTCTCCTTGTCCCAGTCTTTAATCCCCACGTCTTAAGATGAATACCATTATTCCTGTTCCCAAGATCTCCAATGCTTCATGCCACAATGTCTACTGCCCTGTAGCACTCACATCTGTAATCATTAAGTGCTTTGAAAGGCTGGTTATGGCACACAACTCTATCCTCCCAGACACTCAAGACCCACTTCAATTTGCATACCGCCCCAACATATTCTTAGACAACGCAATCTCAATTGCACTCCACACTGCCCTCACCCACCTAGATAAGAGGAATACCTACAGTTGAAGTCAGAAGTTTACATAGTTTACACATACATTTCAGCTCACTTTTTCACAATTCCTGACATTTAATCCGAGTACAAATTTCCTGTCTTAGTTCAGTTAGGATCACCACTTTATTTAAAAAATGTCAGAATAATAGTAGAGAGAATGATTGATTTCAGTGGGTCAGAAGTTTACATACACTCAATTAGTATTTGGTAGCATTGCCTTTAAATTGTTTAACTTGGGTCAAACATTTAGGGCACCTTGCACAAGCATTCCACAATAAGTTGGGTGAATTTTGGCCCATTCCTCCTTGCTCACACATGCTTTTTCAGTTATGCCCACAATCGTCTACAGGATTGAGGTCAGGGCTTTGTGATGGCCACTCCAATACCTTGACTTTGTTGTCCTTTTTGCCGCAACTTTGTTGCGCCATTTTGCCGCAACTTTGGAAGTATGCTTGGGGTCACTGTTCATTTGGAAGTCCCATTTGCGACCAAGCTTTAACTTCCAGACCAAAACACCCCCACAACATGATCCTGCCACCCCCTTGCTTTAAGGTTGGGATGGTGTCTTCGGCTTGCAGGCCTCCCCCTTTTTCCTCCAAACACAACGAGGGTCATTATAGCCAAACAGTTCTATTTTTGTTTCATCAGACCAGAAGACATTTCTCCAAAAAGTAGGATCTTTGTTCCCATGTACAGTTGCAAACAATAGACTGTCTTTTTTATGGCAGTTTTAGAGCAGTGGCTTCTTCCTTGCTGAGCAGCCTTTCAGGTTGTCATTATAGGACTTGTTTTACTGTGGAAATAGATAGTTTTGTACCTGTTTCCTCCAGCATCTTCACAAGGTCATTTGCCATTGTTCTGGGATTGATTTTCACTTTTTGCACCAACGTACATTCATCTCTATGAGACAGAATGCGTCTCCTTCCTGAGCGGTATGACGACTGTGTGGTCCCATGGTGTTTATACTTGCGTACTATTGTTTGTACAGATGAACGTGGTACCTTCAGGTGTTTGGAAATTGCTCACAAGGATGAACCAGACTTGTGGAGGTCTACAATTTGTTTCTGAGGTCTTGGCTGATTTCTTTTGATTTTCCCATGATGTCAAGCAAAGATGCACTGAGTTTGAAGGTAGGCCTTGAAATACATCCACAGGTACAACTCCAATTGACTCAAATTATGTCAATTACCCTATCAGAAGCTTCTAAAGCCATGACATAATTTTCTGGAATTTTCCGAGCTGTTTAAAGGCACAGTCAACTTAGTGTATGTAAACTTCTGACGCACTGAATTTGCGAAACAGTGAATTATAAGTGAAATAACCTTTCTGTAAACAATTGTTGGAAAAAATTACTTGTGTACTGCACAAAGTAGATGTCCTAACCGACTTGCCAAAACTATAGTTTGGACATTTGTGGAGTGGTTGAAAAACAAGTTTTAATGACTCCAACCTAAGTGTATGTGAACTTCCGACTTCAACTGTATATGAGAATGCTGTACAAATCATTTTCAAGTAACTTAATTGAGTTAGTCATTTTTTTTATACTTCAGTGTGATTTGGACATGGTTTGGCATGAAAAGGAAAATAGGACCATACCATACATCAAAACCTCGACACAGTTTTCAGCTGAGGCTTTCGGGTGGCAAGGACTGTCCAGTGATGGTCCATAACGCATTCACATTTGTGAATGAACAACTAACTCACAGAATACATAACAGGCACATATAGTACACAAATCATTATTATATATATTTTTCTTCATATTCTAATCTAAGACACCTAGGCATGTTGGGCGTGCCAACACAACACACTTATACACAAAGACAAACTTTTATATTCCAAGACACTACTGTGCTGAGGCATGTTGGTGTTTGCCAAACAACAATGCTGCCAAAGACACAGAACCGCAAAAAGGCGCTCTTTATCTTGGGCCATCTCTCTTTCCACTCTGCTTTACCCTCTACAGTAGCTTTGTGTGCCAGCTGTCTGTTCTGTTGTTGCGGATGTTGTTACATTATTGATGTGCTCACCGTCATTATTTGAAAGGAAACGCACAGAAAACCATTGCATGCCAGAATAAAGGGTGCTAGCTGGTGTCCCAAAGGAACGCAGGCCCCATCACTGCAGATGTTGCTGTTTCTCTTGATTGCGTCCATAATGGTACCCTTTTTCCTGTATAGTGCACTATTTTTGTTACAGAGTCCTATGGATCCTGCTCAAAAGAAGTGCACTATATAGGGAATAGGATGCCATTTCAGACACACACACACTGTGTATCCCAATCCATACAATTCTGAATAGCTCCTGGATAATGGCTAGTGGGCCTGGCTGACTGATAAATAATGAATACAAGGCTATAATAATAATAACAATGTTAACCGGAGGATGCATCCAGGTGAGTGTTCCCCTTCACTAAAGAATTTGCTATTCCCCCCCTCTTTCACTGTTACACTAACCAGCTGGGTTCCTTAGTTGATCCTTTGTTCTTGCCCAGCACACACACTTGCAGCTAATCAAGGGCTTGATAATCAAGGTGATTTGTTGAATAACATCCTTTTAACAGTTCAGTCACACATGACACCTCCAATCTCGTAAATGTCTTATTTCCTCCTCACCTGAAACACTTCCTGTGATTTGATCTGAGTCTCTGCTCCAATCTAATTATACATACAGAGGCAATCGTTGCTAGTCCTTTATTTGTCTCCACCACCACCTCACTTTCAGCGCAACTCTAGTGCGAACGTGTTAAACGGTGAGGTGATTGTGTTTGACTGACAACATGGCTTCATTTCAAGTTTTCATCTTCTTCCACACAATTTATGATGACCCGTGTTGCAGCGAGAGAGAGAGAGAAGCATCATTAAAGGCTTTGTCCTATTCCTTATCTATGGTGTGGCTTTGCCAAGAGGTTCTGGTGTTGCTGCGTGCTATTGCTGCATCACAGATAAGGCATTTGACCTTGAATTCAACGGACTGTTTCACTGTGCATGTATGCTGTGTCACGCCTTGGTCTTAGTATTTTGTGTTTTCTTTCATTATTTGTTCAGGCCAGGGTGTGACATGGGGCATGTCTTATTGGGTTTTTTGTAGGCATTGGGATTGTGGTTGATTAGGGGTGTGTCTAGTATAGGCTTGGCTGCCTGAGGCGGTTCTCAATCAGAGTCAGGTGATTCTTGTTGTCTCTGATGGGGAACCGTATTTAGGTAGCCTGGGTTTCACTGTGTATTTCGTGGGTGATTGTTTCTGTCTCTGTGTAGTTTCACCAGATAGGCTGTAATTAGATTTCACGTTCCGTTTGTTGTTTCGTATTTTGTCATAGTTATTTCATGTATCGCTTTCTTCATTAAAGACATGAGTAACCACCACGCTGCATTTCGGTCCGACTCTCTTTCGACAAACGAAGAACGACGTTACATGCTGAACAAACACATTATCCTCTTGACAGTGTTTCTGCTTAGTCCAGTCCAGTCATACAGACACATACAGGCATGTACTGCATATATTCTTCAGATACAAAAACCAACACAGAAGATACAGAAAAGGCCTCTTACAGCTGTGACATGTTGCTCCACTGTAGCCTGTGTTAGTGCAATTGCAATGGAAGGTACTCCAAGACTGAGTGCATCTTCCCCCGTGTTCACAATGGCTTGGAGAGCATCTGAAAAGAGAAGAGAGATATTTATTCACCACAGATTTCCAAAAGGTCAAAAATCTGCATGTATATTTTGAAGGATTCAAGTACCCTTTCAAGAGTTAAAGACAATTTATGCTTGCTATGGAGGGTGTGGATGCAATTGCGGAGCCTCTGGAGGCTTGCAGAGGCCAAATCGAGCTCCGTACTGCATCGCCATGTGCCTCCCAAATTTTGTAACAATGCGGAGGGCTCCGTGTTGCTCCGTATTGACATGATTGGTTGACGGTAGGTGGGGGCTGGAGGGCCTGTAGTAAACACAAACTCACTTCCTCGGCATCTTCCTTCATGACAGCTCTGCTCTGCTCCGCAAAGTGCAAGAAGTATGAATGCCCTGACTTCTGCAGAGGCCGTATCACAGGAAATGCTGTACGATCACCGCAAACTACTTTCTCAGAAAGGCATATCTGACTAGATACAACCGTTGTTTGACGTGCTGTGAATGTCCTGTGAATGTCCCGGAATAAATATGTCTTTATGTCCTTTATGATACCGTGCTTTAAGATAAGTGCCTCAGCTTTTGGTTCAGTGTCCTTTTACTTGAGCTGATCTACACCTCTCTATCCTCAAGTATCCTCAAGAACTGTTCAGCACAGGTGGACATTATAATGTCCATTCCTGACATGAAGGGAATGTTCTCCTTTCAAATGGTCAGTTCTGAAAATGAATAATGGGCACCATTATAATTGCATTCCCATTCTCTGAAAACAGTATAAAAAAAAGTCACGCGTGCGGAGATGTACGTGTTTCATGATGCATACCTTTTCGTAGCCTACGTTATCATGTACACTGCCGTTCAAAAGTTTGGGGTCACTTAGAAATGTCCTTGTTTTTGAAAGAAAAGCACTTTTTTTTTGTCCATTCAAATAACATCAAATTGATCAGAAATGCAGTGTAGACATTGTTAATGTTGTAAATGACAATTGTAGCTAGAAACGGCAGATTTTTTTAATGGAATATTAACATAGGCGTACAGAGGCCCATTGTCAGCAACCATCTCTCCTGTGTTCCAATGGCACATTAGCCAATCCGATTTAATCATTTTAAAAGCCTAATTGATAATTAGAAAACCCTTTTGCAATTATGTTAGCACAGCTGAAAACTGCTGTGCTAATTAAAGAAGCAATAAAACTGGCATTCTTTAGACTAGTTGAATATCTGGAGCATCAGCATTTATGGGTTCAATTACAGGCTCAAAATGCCGGAAACAAAGTAATTTCTTCTGAAACTCATCAGTCTATTCTTGTTCTGAGAAAGGAAGGTTATTCCATGCAAGAAATTGCCAAGGAACTGAAGATCTCATGCAACGCTGTGTACTACTCCCTTCACAAAACAGCTCTAACCAGTTTGCCCTAACCAGTTGTGCCCCGGTACACAACTGAGCATGAAGACAAGTACTTTAGAGTATCTAGTTTGAGAAACAGACACCTCACAAATCCTCAACTGGCAGCTTCATTAAATAGTACCCGCAAAACACCAGTCTCAACGTCAACGGTGAAGGCGCGACTCCGGGATGCTGGCCTTCTAGGCAGAGATGCAAAGAAAAAGCCATATCTCAGATTGGCCAAGAAAAATAAAAGATTAAGATGTGCAAAAGAACACAGACACTGGACAGACGGAGATTGGAAAAAAGTGTTATGGACAGACGAATCTAAGTTTGAGGTGTTCGGATCATATAAGAACATTCGTGAGACGCAGAAAAAAATGAAAAGATGCTGGAGGAGTGCTTGACGCCATCTGTCAATCATAGTGGAGGCAATGTGATGGTCTGGGGGAGGTTTGGTGGTGGTAAAGTGGGAGATTTTTACAGGATAAAAGGGATTTTAAAGAAGGAAGGCTATCACTTCATTTTGCAATGCCATACACTGTGGATGACGCTTAATTGGAGCCAAATTCATCCTACAACAGGACAATGACCCAAAGCACAGCTCCAAACTATGCAACAACTATTTAGGGAAGAAGCAGTCAGCTGGTATTCTGTCTATAATGGAGTGGCCAGCACAGTCACCGGATCTCAACCCTATTGGAGCTGTAGTGGGAGCTGCTTGACCGTATGGTACATAAGAACTGCCCATCAAGCCAAAACAACTTGTGGAAGGTGCTTCAAGAAGCAGGGGGTGAAATATCTTCAGATTACCTCAACAAATTTACAACTAGAATGCTAAAGGTCTGCAAGGCTGTAATTGCTGCAAATGGAGGATACTTTGACGAAAGCGAAGCTTGAAGGACACAATTATTATTTTAATTAAAAATCATTATTTATTGTCAACGTCTTGATTATATTTCCTATACATTTTGCAAATTATTTCATGTATGTTTTCATGGAAAACAAGGACATTTCTAAGTGACCCCAAACTTTTGAACAGTAACGTATGTGTGTGCATTTTGTAGCTGTAGGCTCTAAATGCCACATGGGTACGGATTTTGAGCCCTTCCCGACAAAAACGGAATGAGAGAACATATTTCAGCCTGAGAATGAAACGGTTGCCTTCTAACACTGTTCTCTCTCAGATAAAGATTTAAAATGGCATGTGAAGGAGGGAGGACATCCTGCCAGCCATCCCCATCATCCTCAACCCTGCAGCACAGCCTGAGACACATTCGTCTGCCTGGCCTGCCTGGAATTGATTCCAGGACAGCCACTGAGCTGAATCACAGGATTTCACAGGCTGCCTCACGCTCTCACTGCTGCCTGCTGCCTCATGCACACATTATCTTTCTCTCACTCAAACGTGCACACACACACACACACACACACACACACACACACACACACACACACACACACACACACACACACACACACACACACACACACACACACACACACACACACACACACACACACACACACACACTATCTCTCACCGCAGCCTGCTGTTCACATGGCAAGCTTTCTTCTCAGGCACACATGTAAATGCCTGCAGGCAGGTAACATTCTCTTGCTAATAACAGTCCCTTTATGACATTGTGGGTTCAGGTGGTCAACTGCTCGGAGCTCTGAGACTTGGAGACAGTCAGACACACAGACACGCGCATACACCTGTCTGTCCCAACCATCACTGACTGAATGATAGCTGTCAAGTCAGAATCATATGAAGGAATGGTGTCACAACACAGGGCTGACAATGCCCGGTTCACAAACAAATCAAACTCAAATCAAAGTTTACATAGACTTACACATACACCAATTTGCAGATGCTTATGCTCCACCAGTGCAGTAATACCTAAAAATAACAAAACACATATAGTATAATCCGAAAAGTTAAAAGAAGAAAAAAATACAAGAAATGAAGCAATATCAGTGAGCCGTAATAGAAAGAGTCCGGAATATATATACTGTATATAGTAGTAGTAGGATGAGCCATGGTTAGAATACAGTATATACTATACATATGAAGAGGGTAGAACAGTATGTAAACATTATTAAAATGACAAGTGTTCAATGACTCTATGAACTTAGGCGAACAATCTCTAAGGTGCAGGGTAGAGTACCGGGTGGTGACCGGCTAGGGACAGTGTGTAAGGATCAGGGCAGGGTACCAGGTGGAGGCCAGCTGTTGCCTGGGGATACAACCTGTTTATCAGTCTCTTGGTCCCAGCTATGATGCACCTGTACTGTCTCCGCCTTCTAGATGGTAGCGGGGTGAACAGGCCGTTGCTCAGGGGGCCAAGCCAAATTTCTTCAGCCTCCTGAGGTTGAAGAGGCGCTGTTGTGTTGTTAAATGTTGCAATTAAACGTGTATGGAATGTGAAGAGTGATGGGTACAGCAGATAAAACACCCTATGATAGAACGGTGCCAGGGGTTGAGGAGTTTGTTGAAATGTATTTGGAAAGTGGGAATGGGGTTAGGGGTGTCTGTCTTCATCTGCAAGACAAGAGCGGGGTCTGATGCTGAAAGAACGGGGTCTGGCTGATTTATCCAATACAAAGAGACACTTGGCTGGTGTATATCGTTGCAATGTATATCATCACGCGCTGTGTCCATCCAACTGTACTCAACGTGACTCCAAGTCATTACAGTTCACAGCCATGTCACTGAACCCCATGGTAAAGAACCTTAAAGAGAAAAGTTAGCTAGAATGTCCTACAAAGGACTTCAACGAGCTACAAAGTAAATAACCTCATTCCCCTAAACAGTGTGATGGGAACCGAGAAAGTATATATTTGTATCCCCTTCTGGGAAGTGGGAGAGAGAGAGAACCTGCTCCAGGACAGTATGCCACAGTAGCTCACAGACAGGGTGACAGGAGGTTGGCACAGCTAGGCACCCTCTGCTACTTATAACCCCCTCTCTCCCTGGCTCTGATGCCACCTCCAGCCCAGCCCTCGGCAGGCTAAGCCTCTTGCATCGTGACCCCAATCACAGAGAGGTCACAAATAGAGTTGTGTCACAGGGCGGAAAAGTCACCAGCTGAGAGACAGGCACAGCAGGCCGGGAGAAACAACAGTGTAGGCTACCGTGTTGTTTTCCTAGTCATCATTCACTGGTGTCTGAACTGTAGTTTGTCTTCAAGAGGCTGCTGAGCCTGTCAAGGGCCCTGAAGGAGACAGGTAGAGTGAGCCCATGTCAAGGATTATGCGGGATAGTCCCGAAATTGGCCCTTTGTCCCAGTCAAACAATCATGTCCAGCACTTTATCAACACATTCAAACACCACTAAATAAGAAAAAAAAGGTTGATTTAATTTGCCCAGTATTAAAGTCAGACATTCCGACCTGTATTTTGCGCTAATGACTGTGACACCCTAGCCTGCTGGTGATGTTAAACACTCCAATCGTTGTTGCGATCTGATATTCTGCGCAGCGCAAGATGAGACGTAGGCCAATGTCATAGGCCAGGGATGGGCAACTTTGATAGAAAATAAATAAATAAATCAGAACTCATTATGAGGGGCAGCAGTTGCTTCCGGGTCTGCATAACCACCCCAAAACTCCAAGATTTTCATAAAGATCCACAGATGTATGTGGTCTCTCATTTCTGCATCACCAAATTTTGCATGAGGCAAAAGAGTAGGCTAGATGTGTTTCAATTGCTCCTAAAGGGCAGCAAACTGCAGGCGTGTAGTGCTGCCTGAGCGCACCGGAGCTTCGCTCTGCCACTTCTCACAATGGTGCTTGTTTACGAAAGTTAGATCAAAGCTGAATCAATGTCTTGGAAGATCAAATAAGGATGAATTAGCATTCTACATCACATAACCAAATATACAGTGCTTTCGGAAAGTATTCAGACGCGTTGACTTTTGTCCACATTTTGTACCGCTACAGCCTTAATCTAAAATGGATGAAACCATTTTTTCCCCATGTATCAATCTACACACAATAAATACCCCATAATGACAGGAGCAAAAACAGGTTTTCGTCAGCGATTACAGCCTCAAGTCTTTTTGGGTATGACACTACAATCTTGGCACACCTGTATTTGGGGAGTTTCTCCCATTCTTCTCTGCAGATCCTCTGAAGCTCTGTCAGATTGGAAGGGGAGCGTCGTTGCACAGCTATTTTCAGGTCTCTCCAGAGATGTTTGATCGGGTTCAAGTCCGGGCTCTGGCAGGGCCACTCAAGGACATTCAGAGACTTATCCCGAAGCCAATCCTGCATTGTCTTGGCTGTGTGCTTAGTGTCATTGTCCTGTTGGAAGGTGAACTCTAGTCTGAGGTCCTGAGCGCTATGGAGCAGGTTTTCATCAAGTATCTCTCTGTACTTTGCTCCATTCATCTTTCTATAGATCCTGAGTAGTCTGCCAGTCCCTGCCGCTGAAAAACATCCCCACAGCATGATGCTGCCACCACCATGCTTCACCGTTGGGATGGTGCCAGGTTTCCTCCAGACGTGACGCTTGTTTTTGCAAACCTGTTTTTGCTTCGTCATTATGGGGTATTGTGTGCAGATTCATGAGGGGAACAAAACTATTTAATACATTTTAGAATAAGGTAATGTAACAAAATGTGGAAGAAGTCAAGGGGTTTGAATACTTTCCGAATGCATTGTAATAGGATAGTATAACGTTACTGTTACACCAAAACATTTATTTAATGAGATTTAAGGATGGTTAGCTGAAAAGTAAACAAATATTTTTATATAATGCATCCAAAACTAAACAGCATGCACCACAAGGCAGAATGTGCTTTGATTGAAACAAAATACAGGAAGTCTATATAGTTTGTTAGCGCCATCTGCTCTAATTTGCTAATTCAAGAAAATGTAAATGCATATTAAGGGTGAGATCGTGGTGCAACCTGGGGTGTGATCTCTGGAAGCTGACAGGCCAAACTCACTGGTCCAACACTCCTCGATGCGGCAAAATACAGCCAGACCTGAGTTCAAATTGGGGTGACGATAATTTGACAGCCAAATGGCTGCGGTCTCCGTAATAAAAGATATCTATGTTTTGACAAATATTTTTTCCTTTCTTTCGTTCCTGACTGCATGTGCTGCCATAGAAATAGAATGAATAGAACAGGTGTCCCTATTCAAGTCAATGATGGGGTAATGGGTGGACTTGTGGCCATTGCGAGTGTTCTCATAGGACCAAAACAGGAAATGTACCCATCAATCTGTGCTGTGTCCGAAAATCATGTGGTTTTTTTCATGTGATTCTTTCATGTCTTTTTGTTGTAAGGACAGTGGTGTAAAGCACCTAAGTAAAAAGACTTAAATCGTTTTTGGGGTATCCGTTCTTTACATCTATGACAACTTTTACTTCACTACATTCAAAAAGAAAATGATGTACTTTATACTCCATACATTTTCCCTGACACCCATAAGTACTCGTTACATTTCGAATGCTTAGCAGGACAGGAAAATTGTCAAATTCACACACTTCTGAAGAGAATATCCCTAGTCATCCCTAATGCCTCTGATCTGACGGACTAAACACAAATGCTTTGCTTGTAAATTATGTCTGAGTGTATGAGTGTGCCCCTGGCTATCCTTAAATAATATATATTTTTTAATTATCCCGTCTGGTTTGTTTAATATAAGGAATGTGGAGTGATTTATACTTTTACTTTTACTTTGATATTATATTTGAGCAATTACATTTACTTTTGATACTTAAAGTATATTTAAAACCAACTACTTTTAGACTTTTACTCAATAAATATTTCACTGGGTGACTTTCACTTTTACTTTAGTCATTTTCTATTCAGTTATCTTTACTTTTACTCAAGCATGAAAATTGGGAACTTTTTCCACCACTGTGTGGATACAGCAAATTTCATCCAAAACCCACAGCAGCCATAGATAACCTGGTTATACAATGCAGTAACCTCTGCTGCGGAGCCAATGGGAAAACAAAACAAAAGCAGCTCTGCAGGGGGTGAAGTAATATACATGAATGGCAATACGAGCGAATGCTATGGGGAATTATAGGCAATTAACTAGTAATCGGTAAGAGTGGAAGTAATTTTCACTACATAATAAATACAATTAAGTGAGACAATGATGGGGTGGAAATCTGGAAAATTTACCAGAATGGTAATCATTATGGTGATTAAGATCTTCAGATAAATATATGTTTGCAGTGTATATTAGTGACATCAACACATCTCCAATTCTTACTGCATAAGGCGAGGTGGCTATGGACCCGATCGTGCCTGTTCTCTGTTCCTGAGAAACTGGATCTTTTTATAGATTTAGGTAGCTTGCAAACCTAGAGAGAGCGCAGACTAAAATCTGTGCATTATAAATTATTCAATTCCCCTATCCACTCATCAGGCTTAGCTACCAGCTTTGTGCTACTGCCTTATTCCCTTTGTCATGCACACACACACACGCACGCACACACTCACACACGCACGCTCTGTGTCTTAAAGTAATGGTGTGTGCCGCATGCCTGCCTGACATGTCAACATTGACTCCATTATTTCAGTATATACTCTATGCTCTGTTTATGCCTGTTAATTTATCGAAGGAGCACTTTCAACACGCAAAGGTGTCACACAGACCAAAGGGACATGGAGTCAGCTAAAAACAGCGCTCCCCCTCTAGCTTCCACATGCAGGCATAAATTGCAGACACACACACACACACACACACACACACACACACACACACACACACACACACACACACACACACACACACACACACACACACACACACACACACACACACACACACACACACACACACACACACACACACACACACACAAATTAACTCCCTCTCCCTCTCCCCCTTCCCCTCTCTCACACAAACACACACACACACACTATCGCTACTCCCCTTTTCTCGTATTCATTTCTTCATCCTTCCTGACAAGCAGCAGAGCAACAGCATCACACAGGCATTCATATTTACATTGTGGAGAGACTGAAATTACGTAACAGCGGTAGGGGGTAGAGCAGGAGTGTCATACTCATTTTGCCCTGGGAGCAGCATTCGGTCTTCAATAAGGTCCCGGGAGGGCCGAACTGACAATTGCTTATATTTCCTTGCAAAGAAGTGTCCTCTATTCCTTGTCTTTGGAATTTTCTATGCTCCCTGACTGTCCAGTGATTATTAGATAACTGGACAGTCAAGAAACGGTATAAATATAGGCCCATTACAGTGGCGGTCGGGGCTGTTTAAGATGAGCATGGCCTTATTTCCATTACAGCATATTGGGTGGCTGTCATTCAAATTTCAATTACCAAGGTCAATATAACCTCGATAGGTTTAGGCTACTACATGATACTCAAATTTTCCCTATACCCATGATGAGGTTGCTTCAACGTAGCCTACAAATGAAAGTTAACAACGTAGGGACACAGTTCGATAAGAAAATTTGAGTAATCAAGGTGACAGACAGTGACACATTCATTACCGTCATGCACACTCTTGCCTGCATCTAGCTGATCTAGGGTGTAATCATTAGTCCAAAAGTTGCAAGCGAGAGTTTCTATTGGGCAAATTCGGGAATGTTTATCCCTGTTTCGTTCCGTTTAAGAAACGTTTTTCAACAGAATCAGCAGAATGAATACACCCCTGATCACACGCAAACAGAGTTCACTTTCAAAGCAGCCACATACAAACAGCATGATCCATTTGATCATTGTATAATTCCTTCCTTAAGAGTCCATTTGTGGAATTTCTTTCCTTCTTAATGCGTTTGAGCCAATCAGTTGTGCTGTGACAAGCTAGCGGTGATATACATTTGGTAAAAGACCAAGTCCATATTATGGCAAGAACAGCTCAAATAAGCAAAGAGAAATTACAGTCAATCCGGAAAATGTCAAGAACTTTGAAAGTTTCTTCAAGTGCAGTCGCAAAAACCATCAAGAGCTATGGGGAAACCGGTTCTCATGAGGACCGCCACAGGAAAAGAAGACCCAGAGTTGCCTCTGCTGCAGAGGATAAGTTTATTAAGGTTAGGGTTAACTGCCCCTCAGATTGCAGCCCAAATAAATACTTCAGAGAGTTCAAACAACAGACATATTTCAACATCAACTGTTCAGAGGAGACTACGTGAATCAGGCCTTCATGGTAAAATTGCTGTATAGAAATCACTACTAAAGGACACCAATAACAAGAAGAGACTTGCTTGGGCCAAGAAACACAAGCATTGGACATTAGACCGGTGGAAGTCTGTCCTTTGGTCTGATGAGTCCAAATTTGAGATTTTTGGTTGCAACCTCTGTCATTGTGAGACGCAGAGTAGGTGAACGGATGATCTCTGCATGGGTGGTTCCCACTGTGAAGCATGGAGGTGGTGTGATGGTGCTTTTTTGGTGACACTGTCAGTTATTTATTTAGAATTCAAGGCACACTTAACCAGCATGGCTACCACAGCATTCTGAAACGATACGCCATCCCATCTGGTTTGCACTTAGTGGGAGTATCATTTGTTTTTCAGCAGGAAAAGGACTCAAAACAGACCTCCAGGCTGTGTAAGGGCTATTTGACCAAGGAGAGTGATGCCCTCCATAATCACCCAAACTCAACCCAATTGAGATCGTTTGGGATGAGTTGGACCGCAGAGTGAAGGAAAAGCAACCAACAAGTGCTCAGCATATGTGGGAACTCCTTTAAGACTGTTGGAAAAGCATTCCTCATGAAGCTGGTTAAGAGATGACAAGAGTGTGCAAAGCTGTCATCAAGGCAAAGGGGCAACTTTGAAAAATGTCAAATATATTTTGATTTGTTTAACATGATTCCATATGTGTTATTTTGTAGTGTTGATGTCTTCACAATTAATCTACAATGTATAAAATAATTGAAATAAAAACCCTTGAATGAGTAGGTATGTCCAAACTTTTGACTGGTACTGTATACATTTTTTCTTTACACATATTTAACGCCTTTAATGGCTAGGCACAAAACTACCTTCATACATCCATTCATTTTTTTAAACCGGTACTGGTTTCCTTCAGATCAGTCCTCTCTGTGGGGGTCATAGAGCAAAAGTGAAAAGATCGTTTTTGTGAGAATATCCCCTTTTCATAGTGGGGTCACATTAGCGTGTAGCCCCAATGGTTTGTGAGCTATAAAACAGAAGTTGGCACATCAACAATACCGACATCAGACGAGTCCTCTGACACTTGTGGGGGGCCGTAGAGCAAAATGGAGACCACCGTCGTGTTCGTGAGAGCCTCCCCTTTCCATAGAGCGGTCATAAGTTTGTAGGTCAAACCGCTTGGACAGTACAGACATTTTCGTTATTTATTTTATTTTATTTGACCTTTAATTAACCAGGTAGGCTAGTTTAGAACAAGTTCTCATTTGCAACTGCAACCTGGCCAAGACATAGCAAAGCAGTGTGATACAGACAACAACACAGAGTTACACATGGAGTAAACAATAAACAAGCCAATAACACAAACAAGTCAATGATACAGTAGAGAAAAGAAAGTCTAAATACAATGTGTGCAAAAGGCATGAGGAGGTAGGCAATAAATAGTCCATAGGAGCGAATAATTACAATTTAGCAGATTAAAACTGGTGTGATAAATGAGCAGATGATGATGTGCAAGTAGAGATACTGGTGTGCAAAAAAGCAGAAAAGTAAATAAAATAAAAACAGTATGGGGATGAGGAAGGTAGATTTGGTGGGCTATTTACAGATGGACTATGTACAGCTGCAGTGATCGGTTAGCTGCTCAGATAGTTGATGTTTAAAGTTGGTGAGGGAAATAAAAGTCTCCAACTTCAGAGATTTTTGCAATTCGTTCCAGTCACTGGCAGCAGAGAACTGGAAGGAAAGGTGGCCAAATGGGGTGTTGGCTTTGGGGATGATCAGTGAGATATACCTGCTGTAACGTGCACTACGGGTGGGTGTTGTTATCGTGACCAGTGAACTGAGATAAGGTGGAGCTTTACCTAGCATAGACTTATAGATGCCCTGGAGCCAGTGGGTCTGGCGACGAATATGTAGCAAGGGCCAGCTGACTAAAGCATACAGGACGCAATGGTGAGTGGTATAAGGTGATTTGGTAACAAAACGGATGGCACTGTGATAGACTGCATCCAGTTTGCTGAGTAGAGTGTTGGAAGCTATTTTGTAGATGACATCGCCAAAGTCGAGGATCGGTAGGATAGTCAGTTTTACTAGGGTAAGTTTGGCGGCGTGAGTGAAGGAGGCTTTGTTGCAAAATAGAAAGCCGATTCTAGATTTGATTTTGGATTGGAGGTTAGTTAGCACAGTGTCCAAGGAAGGGCCAGAAGTATACAAAATGGTGTCGTTTGCGTAGAGGTGGATCAGGGAATCTCATGTTCTGACAAACACTGCTCTAGCTCTGTCACCTTTCACCGCAGATGCGGAAGTGCGACATCGGCGGATGCAATGGACGGAAGACACATCCAATGCAGACATCTCCAGCTTAAAATGATGGCTTTTGATGGGGATTATCAATCAATTATTTGGTGACGTGAATATATTTAGTATAACTGTATGTAAAAAGGCTACCTTTTTTATTGTTTCACTATTTTTATTTTTATGAAATTCACTGAGGAGGATGGTCCTCCCCTTCCTCCTCTGAGGAGCCTCCACTGGTCCATTATCATTTCGATACTTTTTCGATTTGGTTTTAGTAATTTTAAAGCATATTGAGTTTGTCCTCCCCCCAACAATACTCAAACCACCTGCGGGCCAAATTGGAACCCTTCGCATGACGTATTTTTGACACCACTGGGGTAGAGCGATCCAAGAACACATGTATCAAGATTTAAAGAAAAAAAGTGTGGACTATGCAGAATTTGCCCCTTCCACCACCCTGAAATTCACTTCTAGAATATAACCTAGTCAGCAGGCTTGTCAAACATTATATTTTTTTTAACGCAGTAGGGATAATAAGTAAAGGGAGCGGTTTGTGACACAGGAGAGCAGCCGCTCACCGATATGTTCGTGCATACAGCAGTTGCACCTCCAACACCGCCAAACATCTGCTATGCGGATGTCAGCCAACGCTGGTTAATGCTCGATCTGATTAAATCCAGGCCTAAGCTTTCTTCCTGGACTGATAGGCATGCTCAGCTGAGAAGGTCCATTGAAAATGCTTTTAAGGCAACACTGTCAGTGTAGTCTGTGTCTGGGAAAGCGGTCCTTGGTGTTTGAATCTAACAATGTTTAATATAAAGTACTGAAATGTGTGGCACTCATTTAGATATGGTTGAATATAATTTGATGGATATGCACGGTACCATTACATTTTGT